>NW_015654499.1:63451-118965 GCF_001515625.1 Sinocyclocheilus rhinocerous
ATTTCATTACACAAAATAATGTTCTTTTTAGCAGCATCATATGACCCCTTTAACGTTATATGGATATGAGGTGTAATGGTGCCTGGAAGTGGGTATATGTGATGTTCTCTGTGAAATCCAGGCTAAAGTCTCAAAATCTAATTATGAGATAACAAGCATCAAAGTTTGATTTCAACCATTAATTTCACTATGACTTCAATATTTGACATGGCCTTACTCAATCAATATTAAAGATATCAAGGTTACATTTTCACAGAATGTTCTTTACATTATGAAGGATGATTTTATGTAAACCAGTAAATCACAAAAAAGACTTTAGCTGGCACACACACACACACACACACACACACATATATATATATATATATATATATATATATGGCATAAGAGGTATTTCCCAGAGACATTAGATGATATTATTAACAATTGTTTAAAATTATTTTATTTTATTTCATTTTAAGTACAAGGAAGCAAAATAAATAGTATAAATGCATTCATAACTAACTTTTGTCAGTACAACGGTACATTTTTCTTGGCTCCTCCTAATGTTTGCATTCACTTTTTTAAACCCAGCCCTCTACAATGGATCAGCAGACGAGAGAAAATGTGTGTACATATTCGTGAAATGAATCACTGAGTCTCCTCCTCCAGGGTATGAGGAGGACATCAGTGCCAGACAGCTTCTCAAGTCAGATAAACTAGCTTATGGGAAGGAATTCCTTTAGTCAGAGAATGAAGCATCTAGAAGGCAACGTTTATGCTATCCTTAAAGGGATGGTGACGGCCTGCCTCCTCATAATCCGCATTTACCCCATAACATTCAGCGCCGCATCGCCTCTCTCTTCTGGGACAGATTTGTAAAATCAGTTGCATATGGTTGTTTATCAGTAATATATAACGGAATGCACCTGGAAGTTGTGAAATTTTCTATTCATGGCCGTTAATCTCTCAACATAGTTTTTTCTTTTCTTTTTTGCGCATTTCAGAAGTCTAGAGCCTGAGAGAGAGAGAGAGAGAGAGAAAGAGAAAGAGAGAGAGAGAAAGGGGGAGGTAATGTACTCTGCAGACATAGAATTCAGCTCACTCCCTGACTAATTTTCCCATCTTGAACACTGCAGAAAGGGGGATGGGAGCGACTAATAGCTTTTCAGCGAGACATTTTTCCAGAAGCACGCAGGTCTGGGCAAAGTGCTCCCAGCAGAAAGAGTTCGAAAAATTGAGAGTGGTGATTCTCAAAATGACTGATCAATGGCATGTTGAAGAACAAGCCTCATTCCTTGGCCTTTTACATCTAAATTAGAGAGGCTGCTGAGGACATGAGATTGCCATGACACTTAAATGATGACTGTATCCATTGTGTAGAGATCAAATGCCATATTTTACTGACAGTTATGTCAATAAACATACGTTTGCAAGGACTTGCGATCAAATTAATAAATTTCCAGAAGCCAACTTATGAATGAATTTTTGCTTTACTGTATGATTTATTATTCTGAGACTTCTGTATACTTAAAAATTCTGCATTATCCAGTTTAAAACAGTTTGCTGGTCCTAGTTGGTTTAAAGGGGTCATATGATGTTGCTAAAAAGAACATTATTGGAGCCATTTTAGGTATGCGTGGCTGACTCTTAACTTTTATAAAGAATATCTCTTTGGATTTGAGACTTTAGTCTTTGCAACTTTACAGATCTTCTTTATGCACCAAGAGCTTGTAACACTCCAAAGAGAAAGGAAAAATTTAAATCGCATCATATGACCCCTTTAAGGTGGTCTTCACCTTGTCTCCCAGTCTGACCAGTTAAAAAGTGTCTAGAACCGCTCTAAAACCAGCCAACAAATCAGCTTGACCAGGCTGGGAGAGCAAAGAAGACCAGAAACGATCTTAGGCTGGTTTAAGAATATTTAGAATATATCGCACAAGACATTTTAATGACTTTTGTACTATTTTTAATGACTTTTGCCTCTGTCCTCATTGACTTTCATCACATGGAAGCATTTGCCCAGGATATTCCTTAAAACGGTAGAAAGAGAGTCAAACAGGTTTGGAACGACATGAGGGTGAGTAGATAAAGACAGATTTGTGTTGTTTGTTCACTATGGCTTTGCTCTGCACACTTTAAATGTGCTCTTGAAGCTGAAATCCAGGTGAATGCAATCTGTGAGCCAAAAACAGCAGCCGGTTTTTGTACTGTGCATCATTAATTAAAGGTTTTGTGTGTTTATAATGGATCATCAGGTTGTAGAATGAATAAAACAATTCCCAAGACCTGAGACTACAAAGTCATGAAAATTCACTAGATTCTCCCCAAATTGACCCACTTAAACACAACTGCTTATGCTTGATTGCCAAACTACTGAGAAACCGTTATAAATATTTGCTTCATCATTGCACAAATAATTGAATTCACATTATTTCAATATTCCAGACAAAGGTTTAGTATTTGAAGACCTTTCTGCTGCATGTGGGTTATGTTAGGTTTTTAAAAACACGTTTTATTAACATTTTGCACATTGCATTTTGCAATTGAGGTTAGTTAAGTTGGAAGCAGTATAAGACTAGATATCTACTTGACTTCCTGAGAATATGTGCAATCAATTAGAAGAAACAACACCTTCTTGTATTCTTCCCCTTCATCTGCTCTCCATTCACTTTGTTGGAATATTCCATGACCTTCTGGCTTTCTCTGTCCTCCCCTACAGCAGAGAGGAAATGGTTCTGTCCAGTGCCAGGGTGCTCAGGTTCTCTGTAGAAAAATACAGTGAATACTTAACATCTAATTGCTTTTGAGATGCTATAGTAATCGCATTGTCATAATTTCTAATAATGATACACGACCATAAAACATGAAAAGTTTGGGGTCATAAAGATTTTGAATACATTTACATGTAAAGACTTTTAAATTGTCACAAAAAAGGCTGTTCTATTGAACAAAACTGCTTCAAATCATCATATCAGAATGATTTCTGAAGGATCATGTGACACTGAAGACTGCAGTAACGATGCTGAAAATTCAGCTTTGTCATCACAGGAATAAAGTACATTTAAAAATATATTTAAATAGAAAACAGCTATTTTATATTATTATAATATTTTATTAATGTTTTTAAAAATCTTACCGACCCAAACTTTTGAATGGTAGTGTCGCCGCATTTAAATATTCAGTATGAGTGATAAATAGGCTCACCCAGGGAATCTGACGTTTTTCCATATTTACTGCACTCGTTGTAAGGAAACATGGATTTAAATATGTTAAAATGTGTAAAATGGAGAGAGTTGTACACTATTATTGGTAACTATAAGCACTTATTGCATTAATTAGGTCAACCGGAACCGGAAACACTTCCCATAACACCCGATGTACTTGCTACATCGTTAGAAGAATGGCATCTACAATTTTGCTGATAACTGACATTTAAGGATCATGGAAGTTTGTGAGTGATAGGCGTTTAAATTCTCCTGAAAATGTCACATTGTTACATGCAGGCCTAGTAACAAATAACCAAATGACATCATATAATACTGTGTAATAATCACAATGTCATATTAATCTTTGTGCACGTTTGTGGGAATGTAGTCATACTTTAATGTCTATGGTTACTAGTTTGACCTTTGCAAGCTCTAGTCAAAGGTAAGCTAATCTTAATGATTGATAAATACAGTAGCAGCATAGATGCATTAATGTGGTTTAAAGGGTGAAAAGTCTTTAATTTTTTCTGTTTCTCTCTCTCTCCAACGCTCTCTCTCCTACATTCCTGAAATCCTCGTCTCTTCTCCTCATCATGATTTGGGGTTCTACTGCCTCGTGTCCTCCTTCTGTGCTGTCATTTCTGGCAGTATAAACGCAGAGTGCTGCCATACTTTCCATAAACTCTAGCACTCTTTCTGTCTCTTTCCTTTTCTATCTATCTTTCTCACCCATTAGCCTTGTGGTCCTCAAATAAAATAGCAAAAAAGCCTACATGAAATTACTGCATTGTGTCTGCAAGACCACACTATTAAATTCACTCATACCTTCTTTTTAGCATTTTTCCCCATAATATTCTGTTAATAATCCAGCTCAATCCACTTTGTTGATTTGTTTATAATTTCACTTTATGTATTTTTTTTTTCTACTTTATACTTGGTAAGATAAGGATCTATAAGGACCTTTCATTTAAAACAAAGCTTTGTCATTTTATATGTTGCATTTTATTTATTTTTTTTTAAATTTATTTATTTATTTTTGGCATTTTGAGTCATATTAACTATTCTTGTGAGTCTCACATCCCAGTGAATGAATGGACTGCAACTGTGGAGATACCATAGTGCACTGCAAGGCACTTCCAGTGACAGTCTTTACTAAAATAGACCTTGTTGAAGCCATTGCGTTGAGCGTAAGTGAGATAATGCAGTGTGCAAGAGGGCACATGGTTTTTTATGCATTATAAGAGAATTTAAAGTTTAGAAAAATTCAAGCTTAGAAAAGTCAAAGGATGATCAAAACAAAATGTTAAAGGATAAGGAACATTTAAAGGAATACGTAGTTCCCTCAAAAATGAAAATTTGCTGAAAATGTATTCACCCTCAGACCATCCAAGATATAGATGACTTTGTTTCTTCATCAAAACAGATTTGGAGAAATTAGCATTACATCACTTGCTCACCAATGGATCCTCTGCAGTGAATGGGTGCCGTCAGAATGAGAGTCCAAACAGCAGATAAAAACACCACAATAATTCACAAGTAATCCATATGACTCCAGTCCATCAATTAACATCTTGTGAAGTGAAAAGTGGTGTGTTTGCAAAAACAAACCCATCATTAAGGCATTTTAACTTGAAAATGTTGCTTCTGGCTAAAATACTATTCCATAATCCATAATAACGCTTCCTCCAGTGAAAAGGTCCATCCCCTGTTGTCTTTTCACATAAAAAAAAATCAACCAATGTATTTTTTTAAAATGGTTTTGGACTGTTTTTGTTTAGAAACAGTGCTTGATCTGTACATATCTCTCTCCGGATTCAGACGAGATGACGTTTCAACAGGAGAAAGCAATATTATGGATAGAGGACTTGTATTTCTTTGAAGTTAAAATAGTTTTAAAGATGGATTTGTTTATATCAAACACGCAACTTTTCACTTCACAAGACATTAATTGATGGACAGGAGTCGTGTGGATTATTTGTGGAGTGTTGTGATGTTTTTATCAGCTGTTTGGACTCTCATTCTGACGGCACCCATTCACTGCAGAGGATCCATTGGTGAGCAAGTGATGTAATGATACATTTCTCCAAATCTGTTCTGATGAAGAAACAAACTCATTTACATTGGATGGCCTGAGGGTGAGTACACTGCAAGCAAATTTTAATTTTTGGGTGAACTATTCCTTTAAGCTAACAGCAAGACTCACTCTTAAAGGACTTTTTACTCCTTTCAGATGATAGCAAGAGCAGTTGTTGTGCACTGGTAATAGTTGAAGTTTGGCCACTGAACCTAAACTGGTGGAATTAATTTAGCAATCTTATAATATTTTATACCTTTCCTAACAGGACAGAGGGAGAAAATAAGAGAAGAGAGAAGAAAAAAATCAAGAGCCAAAGACAAGAAGCCTCGCCTAAACCTAAAACACATAATCAGTCCAAGGCAAAGGAGATTAAATTATACCAAAGTAAAACAGAATCCTGCTTCCACTCTTTCAAGCTGTTTTGGTAAATTACATGTCTCTTTCTCTCGTCTCTCTCTCTGTAGGTTGTCCTTTAACCCTCCTAACCTCGTTCTCATCTGGCGTGAGCTGTGAGCAGCTATGGTTGAGCAATAATGTACATTAATCAAAAGCTCATGCCACATTGATTTTGATTACATTGGTCCTTTTTTGTAAACACAAGGACCACACAAACTGTACTGACTGAAATCGTTTGAGCATCTCTGGTATTGTCTGAATTGTAGCTTCCCTTCCCAGTGAACGGTGAGCTGCACAGAAGTTTATTTTTGCTTGCCGGCTTGGGCAGCTCTTGCATGCACGCACACACACACGGCTCCATAATGCTTTGCAGCCTCCAGCATGTCCAATCATTAGAGCTGTCTGTGTTTGTGTTGAGAGCTGGCATAACAAGCATCCGCAGCATTTGTCAAGGAGGGCAGGTAGGACTAAACTAAGTGATATCAGTTGGACGGCATTGAGAATGTCTGGTCTTGGCTAAATGGAAACAGCGGGAATTGAACCTGGGGGCGAAGCTCACCTCAGCAGCTTCTTGAAATCCTCCTTTCATTCATTTCCAATCCATATAAGACCTCCATCAGCAGATGCCCATGGACACGTGGCCTTGTCTCCTCCTTGAACCACAGCGCTGTTCTTCTCGAACCAACACAAATAATCACGGAGGAGAAGTCAAATTTATATTTTTAAGTAATCAACTTTTTTCCTCTGTGTTTTCAGTTTCAATCACTTTCAATCAAGTCGATTGTAAGATCTTTTTAACAAGTCGAAGACAGATCCCTAATGACATCATCTACCAGGAAGTGACATCATTTCGGAGGGAAAACAGTAGTGCACACATGAGTGAGTACCAGCAGATTAATTGATCAATCTGATCATTTTGTTTCAGTTGTGCATGTATTGAATTCATAAAGTTTTAAGTGTCTGAGCTTGATTTCAAAAGTCCACATACCAAGAAATGACCCATTAGTATTGGTTGCCCCATCTTTTAGTAATAATTTACTAATTTATACTAAATATATGATTGTTATTCGATTAGATTCAAATTCTGTAACTATAAAACGTTAGATCCGCTGAAAGTCCAACCACCTGTTCCCCAGAGCCCTGCATTTCTCTCCAGTCTCTGTGTACAGTGGGCACCTGTAATTGTGTGGGATGATTTTTGCCTCTGCTCTAATGACAGACGTTTACAGTCGTCTCCAGACCTCACTCAGGAGCAAGATCCCCCTTTCACCACCACCCACCTCCACCCTGTCATTAGTCTGGAACGTGAAGAGATTATCAAAGCTGAAGTGATGCCATGGTAGAGCCTGGCGGCCAGACAGGGGGTGAAGTAAAACATGCCGTCTGTGTGGAGGAAGAGGGCACTGAATCCTCATCATTTCCTTTCTGCAGGTGTGTATCCACCTTACACCCCTTACAAAAAAATAAATAAAGTGCCAGTGCCATGGTACAGATGGTAATACTATGGTGCTTTGATATATGTTGTGGTACAGAATGATTACCATATGTACAGTACCATGGTATTTACATCACAGAACGTGCTCTGGGTGATACCCCTACCTCCCCCTCCAGAATGTTCAAATTAGTGGTTGTTCAATGTTTTTATTTTATTTATTTATTTATTTATTTATTTTTCCCAGTGACAAAAGTAAATGAATGTAAACTACCATTCAAAAGTTTGGGATTGGAAAGTTTTTTAGCTGTTTTTGAAAGAAGTAAAAATGTAATTTATTCCTCTGATGGCAAAGCTGAATTTGCAGCATCCTTACTCCAGTCTTCGGTGTCACAAGATCCTTCAGAAATCAATCTAATATGATGATTTGCTGTTCAAGAAACATTTCTTATTATTATCAATGTTGAAAACTGTTGCGCTGCTTAATATTTTTGTGGAAAATTTTGGAACATTGATAAACAGTAGTATAAGTGAATATAAAGCTTTCTTTAGAAACTTGGCATAGCAGTACAATGAATATTATGGATGGTTGGATGGATGGAACAAGTTCAGCACTTTTGGATTGAATAAATGCAAGCTGTTTTAGAGCTCAGGACGAGCTTTGTGGCCTCTTTGATCAAGCATTGTGAATTTGTGCATGCTTAGTTTTTGTTTAATAGAAGCTGTTAAATTGCATTGTGGTTCTGGAGTGAGAGCTGATGCTGTAAAAGCGTGTGTAAGTGTGTGACTGCTCACCTGCTGAGCTCCAGAAGTGTCTTAGTAAGCGCAGGCGCCAACTAACACATTCACGTTGCTCTTTAACTTCTAACAGGAGCTTGTGAAGTGTGCCTCACACCCAGAAACTACTGTTTGGCACACATATGCAAAGTGCACACGCAAACAAGCCAACACGCACTTCATAGGGCCAATAATCACACACCAACTGAAACACACAGTGTGAACATGGTGCATATGCAGACGTGTGTTGTGTGTTATCTGTCAAATGGCTTGTTTTAAAAAATTGTAAGGTTTGCTGTGATTTTTCTGTGCCATTCTGAATTGAGTTGAGATTGCCTTTTAAATTTCAGTTAATTCCAGGATTTTAATTGAATATGAAGTGAGGTCGCAAAAAAGAAATCAGTGTGCAGAATTACAAATCAAATTTGAATGTGAGGAAGTAAAATTGGATGGATGGATAGAGAAAGAAAGAATATCTCGACCAGAACACGTAGACTCAAGCAGTTTGCATTTTGTTACTCCCTTATTATAGAGCAGAGAAATTGCAGTGTCTTTGGTTTAATATGGGGGCGTTAATTTTAGGTCTCAAAGGCCTGGCTTCAGTTTATATTTAGAGGAAGGAAAGATACATTTTCACACACTGTTATAGGACATGTAATGTATGAACTTCTCCTGATGCTTAAATGGCCCCTCAGGCTGCAAGGCCCTGCGTAACAAGGCAGCTGTATGGTACCTGCTTTAAACTTTTTTATTTTCTCGTGCAGTGCCTTGGGCAAGCACAGCCAAATGAAACATCTGCCTACAAGCTGCTACAAGCAGAGAGAGGCATAGTAGTGCATCTAAAGTCTGAAATGTGTCCATCTTTCCAATGAAGAAATATGAAATGAACCCATCTGGCCATCTAATCATTCAGATGTATATGCAAGTCAGTGACGTCAGCTGTGTGACAGGTCTTATTGTCTTAGCTATTGTGTCTGCTGCTTCTTTCACCTCATTAACAGACCTTGGTGTGTTCTTTTTATTTTTTTTTATTTATATAATTTTTTTATCAATTCTGTGATTTTTTTTTTCTTTAGCACCAAATCAGCATATTAGACTGATTTCTGAAGGATCATGTGACACTGAAGACTGGAGTAATGATGCTGAAAATTCAGCTTTGCATCACAGGAAGAAATATTTTTTTTTACTATATTACAATAGAAAACAGTTATTTTAAAATTGCTAAAATATATTGCACAATATTACAGTTTTCACTGTACTTTTGATCAAATGAATGCAGCCTTAGTGAACATAAGAGACTTTCTAATGAAATCATAGTTAAATCATGGTTATCGTGAAAAATATGGTCAAAGTTGGTCAAAAAATCTATTATTTTGACCCATACAATATATTTTTGGCTACTGCTACAAATATACCCCAGCGACTTAAGACTGGTTTTGTGGTCCAGGGTCACATATGACCATATTTCTCACATGATAACCATGACTTAACCCTGATATTTGTAAAACGATGCTATTTATGAAAATATTATATTTGAGTATATTTAGTCACATGCTTCGAAGATTGTTTAGTATTGCTTCAAAAGCCACACCAATATAATATAATATAATATAATATAATATAATATACAACCCCAATTCCAAAACATTTTGTAAAATGCAGTGAAATCAAGCATCTGTGATTTGTTAATTCCCTTTAACTTTTATTTAATTGGCAAAATATATTTCCAATGTTTTCACTGACCAGCTTAAATGTATTTTGTAAATATAAACCAATTTTGATGCTGATGGCTGCAACACACTCCAAAAATGTTAGGACAGAGGTAAAATAAAATTGAAAATGTTATAGAATATCCAAATTAAACTGATTTGAAACAGTCCACAATATGCAGTTGAATTGGTAATAGGTGAGGGGATCCTGTTTGGGTATAAAAGGAGCAACTCAGTTATTGCCAGCAAAGCCACTTTGTGCCAAATTTCATGAGATAAGTGTCAAACAATTTTAAAAATCACATTTCTCAATGCAAAATTGCAAAGAATTTAGGTCTTTCACCAACTACCATACATAATATTGTGAAAAGATTCAGGGAATCCAGAGAAATCTCAGTACATGTAGGGCAAGGCAGGAAACCTCAGTTGAATGTGCATGACTTTTGAGCCATTGATGTCATTACATTAAAAACCATTATGCTGTGGTGTTAAATATAGCCACATGGGCTCAGGAGTACTTCGGATAACTGCTGTCACTTAACACAGTCTGCCGCTGCATCAATAAATGCAACTTGGATCTCTGTTACTCAAGGAGAAAGTGGACATAGAGTTCTCAGTACCAAAGACCAAAGGGACCATCCAGAATTTCACCATTGACAGATGCAAAAGCAAACGTCTGTCAGTGCAGCAGAGCAAACGCCATGGGTGACTGGCATTTAGCATATCTGTCTCCAATTGGAAATGTATTGCATTGTACAAAATGTATGAACAAATGTAATTTTCTTGTATGAATTGGCTGCCACAGAGGCCTGAGCTTAACCCTATTGAAAGTCTTTTGGATGTGATGGAGATGACTTTACAGAGTGGTTTGACTCTCCCATTGTCAGTCGTGGCCTAATGGTTAGAGAGTCGGACTTGTAAAGGTTGTGGGTTCGAGTCTAAGGTCTGGTAGGAATTGTCGTGGGGGGAGTGAATGACCAGCGCTCTCTTCCACCCTCAATACCATGACTGAGGTGAGACCCTTGAGCAAGGCATCGAACCCCCAACTGCTCCCCGGTCGCCGCAGCATTGGCTGCCCACTGCTCCGGGTGTGTGTGTGTTTATTACTGTGTGTGTGCACTTGGATGGGTTGAATGCAGAGCACAGTATGGGTCACCATACTGGCCACACGTCACTTCACTCACTTGTCAATACAAGGTCTTGGCCAAAAAATTATGCCACTCTTGATGGAAATAAATGTTGTGACATTGCATAACGAAAACACAATGTTATCAAAGCTAAACACAGTCCAATGAAATATTAGAGTGTGCAACCTTTTTTTGGACAGGCAGTGTAAAGTCGACTCCAGCACATCAAAAAGACTTTCAGTAGGTTTAAGGTCAGGACTCTGTAGTGGCCAGTCTTTCACAAATTGATGAATCTTGACATTGTCATCCTGGAAAATGGACATGGGTACTTCTCTTCAGACATGGTTGTTTGAAAGGTGAAAGGCTACACACTGCATCAATTAGGGTTAAAAGAATTGTTGTCAAACATACAAAAACCAGAAACATATTAATCACTGCAATAATGATGCAATTCAAATCTTAAGTATTTTCTTATTTAAATCCAGATGGCAACTTTATTTTTAATTTTTTAATTTTTTGGCCAGGCAGTGCATAATATAATAATGGTACTATAGTAGTAATAGTACATTGTAAAACTAGGTCAGTTTTTATAAAGGAGTATCATATTACAAGTAAACGTGTAGTATGTTTATATAACCACACAACTTCAAGCCACATGAACAGGAAAGCCCTGATATACTACAGTCCCGGTGATAAACGACTTCATCAGGAAACAAAGCCATTCAATTTCACTTTCTCCTGCTGTACTGTCACAAATCTTCTGGACGACAGAAACTCAGGCTTGTCTGTAGATAGAGAGAAGCAGAGAAATGTGAAAGAAGAGCAGCTTTGCCTCAGGTGTGGAGTGTTTCATTAAAGCTGTGCTCTGATGCTTCATTACATGGTGTGCTGGTTCCTGCCCTGCAGATGTGTGTAAACTATGTGTTGTGAATGTGTGTGTTTGCATCCAGCTCTTCAAACGGGTTGCTTCCGTTCATAAAAGTGAGGTCTTCAAAGAGAGGCACCTTTTGGTTCAGGCAGTCAGAGCGGACAGCTATACAGTGTACTCATTAGGACCCTGTTATGAATGGTGATGAAAAAGCAGCTGTTCACAGGGGATTCATAAGGCTTCCGCAACACTCCATAGGGCTAATAGTGTTTTTACACACTTTAATAGACCGTTTAGTTAAACAGTTCTGTAATTACTACAAACACATGTGATGTTTTACAAATGAATGGTGGGATTTTTTTTTTTATTGTAATTGTACCATACTTAGATATAAAATGACTAAGTAACATACCAATTAAAGAAATTAAATATATGCAGTTCTATTGATAAACCGTAGGGTGGAGTGGGAAAGATTCAAAGGTGATTTAATATGCTCTGTAATACACGCATTCATATGTCAGGAAGACAATTGACTTCATAAAACATATTTTTTTAAGACATATTTAAGACATTTTTTTGAATGCAAAACTGTTTTCAACATTGATAATAATAAGAACCATTATTAATAACTGAGCCGCAAAACAGTATATTAGAATGATTTTCGAAAGATCGTGTGACACTGAAGACTGGAGTAATGATGCTGAAAATTAGCTTTACCAGAAATAAAAAATACATTTTAAAATATATTAAAATAAAAAACACTTATTTTAAATTTTAATAATATATATATATTTTTTTTTTTACTGTATGTTTCAATAAATGCAGCCTTGGTAAGCATAAGAATCTTAATTATTCCAACTTTTACATTACTTTCGACCAGTAGTGTATACTATGAAAATATACATAAACTTCAGTAAAGAATATATTGTATAGTAGTTCACAAATTCTCTGAAATGCACACCTTTATATGCCAGGAAGCCATTGCCTTCATAAAGTATACTGCAATTTTTCTCCATATTGTTCAAAGCAACTTAAATCTGTTGATTTTATCTTATGTAAATAACATATTTACTTCCTAACCTAGATTTTGAGCAACCATTTGACCGCATTCGAGTTTTGTTGTGTCTGTTTTCAGAATGAGTACTTCTTCACAATCCTCCACTCCTCCGTTCATCAGGCAGCAGGCCGTCTGCAAACTCAATCAGCTATTATTGTATTGTGTCATTGTATAGTAAGAAAGAAAGAAAGAAAGCATGTCTCTACTCAGATCTAACCTCATTTCTCAATCCAGTGGGACTCCACCCTTAATCACTAGCTGACCTCTGCTGAGACTCTGACCAGAGAACTATAGATTACAAAGAGCAGGGTCAGACGTGGAGCTTCTGAAAATACCCGTTTCTATTTCAATGCTGTGCTGTTCTGCCACTGTAGCTCTGTAAACTCAGTGAATGCTGAAGACACCAAAGAAATCAACATGAGAAGGTGTGACATGGAAGTCATATGACTGCTGTCATGTTTCATTTGTTTGTCTAAATCAAATTTTTGAGTGTCATTTGTTAAGAATAGGTAACAGTAAAGCAAAGAGAGTTTTTTTTTTTGTATCCACACAATTATATTCAAGAAATTATTAACTTTTCGTTTTATTGGATTTAAATACTTTACCATTCAAAAGGCTTTTTAGGCTCAAAAAGATTTTTGTTGAATATAAATCTCTCATGCTAATCAAGGCTGCATTTATATGATCAAAAATACAAAAAACAGCTATATTAAATATTATTGCAGTTTAAAAATTTTTTTTTTCTATTTTAATATATTTTAAAATATAATTTATTGCTGTGATATTCAGTGGACCACTTCAGAAATCATTCTAATCTGCTGATTTGCTGCTCAGTAAACGTTTATTATTATTATCATCAATGTTGTAAACAGTTGCTTAATATTTTGGTGAAAACTGAAACATTTTTTCAGGATACTTTGATAAATAGAAACATTTACATAGCATTTATTTAAAAAATAAATCTTTTGTAAGATTATGAATGTCTTTATTGTAACCTTTGATCAACTGAATGCATCCTTGCTGAATAAAAGTATAAATTTCTTTAAAAAAAAAACATCTTAAATCCCAAACATATTTCAACTGTAGTGTACAATAAGGTTCAATTCATTGTTTCATGCATTAGGTATCATTTTTTAAATTTTTATTATTTATAGTTCAGTTATAAATCAGTTAATGCATTATAAACAATAGTATATTTATTAAAAATTGTTAAGTGTCACCAACTTCACGTAAGAATCAAATGAAAATATTTTTCCTCTTCCATTCCAAAGATTCTCATCTGTATTTCCATTTTAGTTCATTCTCTAGCCTCTAGTGGACCGACATTCCTGAGCCAGGAGATTTTTTTTTCATGGTGTCTGGATTGAACCTACATTTCAATCAATTCCTCTGCAAATCCAGTAGATACGGTTACCGTTTCTGCAAAGACACAGTTGTTAATGTGTACATTACATACAGTTTCACCAGAATATAGTAACAATTGCCTTCATGATTGCAGACTTCTATCTAATCTAAAGATACTGCATAAGGACCAGTTTTTTAACTGATTACATTAACATGGTCACATTAACATGCAGGTAAACAAATAAAATATTTATATTTTTAGTGTTTTTATTTTACATTTTTATGATTTCATTATTAGCTTTCTATCAACTCACAAACCCACTGCAGTTCTTACATTAATCCCAGTTTGGGAAACCCTGATGTAATGTAATGTTTCGTGCATTTTATGATGCTGATATAAAAAAAAATAGGATATTCTTTGCCTTTTTATATCAATATGGTACATTTAATGGTAAGTTCAAAACAAGTTAGACAAAAAAGGAATCTAAAAATAGTCAGATTACATTACTTAAAATGAGTAACCTAGATTATGTTACTAAATTTTCATCATGTAATCTGTAATCAGTAATATGACATATAAATCTCCATATGTATGATGCTATATTAGACACAATTACAGCTTTAAATACAGCTAAATACTTCTGCATCTGACAAATGTAGTTTGTTGGTTTATCACTAGCTTTATAGTGCAGTTTGTTTTGTGCAAGCCTTATTTGTTATTGTCAATAAGATGCAGAGATCCAAGTATGCCTACGTTTGACCCCACTGGTGTGTAACATAAAAGGGCACTATATTGAGAAGGGTATCATAATGTATAAATTGACTTGTTGGCAAAAGCATTGCGGTTAAATGTATTTTTGGCAAGACAATGCTCTTAAAAAATACTACATTGTTGTCCTTGTCGTGGCCAACACACATGTTGTTCGAGAAAGCAAGCATACATCCTTTAATTGGGCTTTCTGGAGCTACTTCCATAACATTCCGCAAAACGGATAGATTTAGACTCGAACTTGTAGTTATTTACTAGAAACAGTTTAAAGGGGTCATATGATGCTTTTTTAAAGATCATTATTTTGTGTATTTGGTGTAACAGAATATGTTGACATGCTTTAATGTTCAAAAAACACATTATTTTTCAAATACTGTACATTATTGTAGGTCCTCTATGCCCCGCCTCTCTCAAACGCTTCATTTTCTACAAAGTCCCTCCTTCCGACAAGCGCAGTCTGCTCTGAGCGCGTGCGCGCTCACACACACACACACACACACACACGATGCGCAAAACTCCGTCACTCTTCATAAATATACAGACTTCTTGACCTCTCACCTAAAGTGAAATTCACTCATTAATTATAGACCTTAAAGGGGTCATATGATGCTTTTTTAAAGATCATTATTTTTGTCGTAGTATGTGGTTTCCAGATGCCATTAAATCAAACCCTGTTCGAACTAGAGGAACTTCGGAAAAAAAAAGCTGAGCTTTGAAGAATCGGGCTGAGATGAAAAGTATCCAAACTACACAGAGTGACTTTGGAGAACCTTGACTATGTTTTAATGTAAAATAAAACAAACAGCCTCCTGATGAGCAGGCCTGTATCTAACATGATTTATCTGTGTAGCACATGCTTCCCGTATTTCCAGGTTCACAGATCCTTCATCATATTGAGCGTGTGTGCGTGTGTGCATAACTGCGAACCATAAAGAGGATAAGCACTTTCCTAAAGGGGAACAGCTGTGGAAGCAGGAGCAGAGTGAGGCTGGTATTTTTGGAGAGCAGGCCTTCTGTACCATGAAAGTGTGGGGTGGGTCACAACACCTGTTTGCTCAGGACAGACACCCACCTATCAAAGCACAGAGTCTCCGACCGTGCAAGACTGAGCCGGTTACCATAATGACAAGACGGTCAGAAAGCTCCTCAATGCTGCAGCGCCAGCATGTCCCTTTTCCTCAAGTATGAATGTAGCCTATGAAATGCTAGTGTTTAGCTTGATTCTGCTTGATAATGAAAGAGTAATATGTGTTTGTGGAAGTTCAAAAGCTTGAAAACAATGGCTAGATGTCATGCCGCAACAGATTCAGCCTTTGTTAAAGGGATAGTTCACCCAAAAATGAAAATTGTCATTAATGACTCACCATTATATTGTTTCCAAACCTATATGACCTTCTTTCTTCTGTGGAACACAAATGAAGATATTTTGAAGAAGTTTTTGTCCATATAGTAAATGTCAGTGTGGTCTAAAACACATTGAATTTAATTGTATGGAGAAAAAAAAACACTTGGAGTGAACTTTTAAATGTACAGACACAGATGCTTTCATCTTCCATTGAAGTCATTCTGATACAAAACCAACTAGATATCATTTGTGATCAATTTTTCAGTCCAATGAAAAGTTCTTCTTCCCTCCATCCTGCTGCCTTTTCCAGGTCACATCTTTAGAAGTTGTCTGTGCTCTGTTGTGCTTGGCTCTTTCTCTGCTTGCAGCTCATGCTGGTTTTGGACAATGTGAGAGCTCCCAGAAAGCTTTGCTCTCCCAGGTTAAACACTAATACTTGGCTTCTTGTGGTTGCATCCATTTTCATAAATTTTCAAGTCTACTTTGGCCACTGCTGGGTATTTCTTTATTTATATTACTGGTATGTAGTCAAATGATAGAGCCATGTGAAGACATTTTTCTGCACATTTCTTGACAACGAATGGCAAAATATGTTATATACAGTATTGAATTTGAGACATCTTTAGCAAAACACTGACACTGAATTATTTTATTGCACTTTTTGTCACAGTGTTGCTCATAAGCAACTGGCTGACACCATTACTACAGTGTACTTTATGATTGGCAATGAAAAGTTCATTTGCTTTATTTTGAGCATCAAATAATTTTTAAAATGTACACAATTTTCAATCTTCAGAAATCGTCTATAACTTAAGGACTGCAAATTATACAGCCGTTTATGCAACTTTGGATATTTATAAGTAGATTAATGTGTTTTTGCTGTTTTGTTTAGTAGAAATGTCTTGGCAAGCCTTTGGCAAACATTCTTGTTTCATTTCTATGCCTTTCATTTGAAATATGTTTAGTTACTATTTTTGTGAAAATTGTTGGATGGGGGAACAAATTAGAAGCAAAAAATGTCATTTTTGTGGATTTGTAGAGAGGTCACAGTGTGTGTTGCCAATACCAGTGCATTTCACCACAGAAAATAAAAAAAACATCAAATACAAATTTATTAAAAACCCTTTCTCTTTAATCTTTTCTCTGTTTGCCACTACTGATTTTGTACTTGGTAATGTGGCTTCTTGTTGGCTTTTAATTATTTGTAAATTGCTTTGAACAAAAGTAGCCTACTGGTTAAATGATTAATGTAAATAAAGTAACTAGCCTATTACAGTTTAGAATTTTTTTTTTTTAAGAATTGATAAGGAAAAATGCATTTTTGTATCTTAATGCCATAATTTATGAACATAAACTTTTAAAAAACGAATAAATGTAAGCAGATATATTAGCATACAGTATTAAGCACACAACAATTAACTGCAAAAAATAATAATGAAAAACGATCATATTGACATTGTTTGCACTTGTCATAATCAAAGTTTATCAGAAGGTTATTAGTTTAAATGTCAATTCCTTTCCAGTATGCCTCAAGTAATATTGCTTTGATCCGCCATATATAGTGTGTGAATGTAGCACAAGTGCTTTCATCGCGACTGACCCTAAGTGCACCTGAAAGCGATGAGGTGGCGTTTTCTCTCTCTCTCTCTCTCTCTCCCTTTCTCTCAAGGCTCGCGACTCCTTTCATCTGCATTAGCTTCTGAACGGAATAAGGAGGCAGACGCGGCTCTTGGATGAGACACTGCTATGAAGATGAAGAGAAAAGGGGAGAGCGCAAGCTCTGATTGGCCAGTTCCAGAGGTGCGACGTGTCTGCGGAAGAGAGATGCAGCCGCTCATAAACCAAATCACTTTTTATGGCTCGTACCTGCCGCGTATTAAGGATATGCACCTTTAAGAGCGTTTCCGTTATTGTAGTCTGAGGCCAAATTTGTGTTTTTTTTCTCTCTTTCTTTCCATTATTATTTAAATGTGGTTTCTTTCACTGTAACAAAAATAAGCCCACTAAAATAAAAAATTAAAAGTTTAAGTGCTGCCATAAAGTTTTAAATAAAATCAAAATGATGCCAAGGTGACAGCCTGCAGTTATAAGTGCATGGATTTTTTTCGACCACGTAGAATTTAATTATCGATAAGTTGAAACTCATGAAATGTAAAAAATTATACAATCCAGTAGGTCTATAAATTACAGAAATGATGGTGACAAGATAAACGATTGGGAAAAAAACAATCTTGTTATGCTTTTATTAACAAGAAAATGTGCCCATCCTGAATCAGCATCACAATATAAGGCCTATACGTTTCAAATATTCACCAAACACAACTACTTTTATAGAACAAATACAAAATATTTGGCTAATAACTTCAATAAGTGCGAATAATAATCATAAACCTAATTTGTCCAAACAATAGCCTACATATATAAATTTTAACGCTATTTAATAGCCTACAAGATAGATAGATAGATAGATAGATAGATAGATAGATAGATAGATAGATAGATAGGAAACAATCTTCTGCAAGTCAACATTCAGTTTTATCTTGGAATAAATGTTCAGTAGGCCTACTTGGCTGCAGAAATCCACTAATGAAAAATTACCTTCTACATTAAAATTTTTTAAATTAAATTAAAAAAAAGAAAGAAAGAAGCGATAACAAATATTGCGTCGTCCTCATCTCCCAGTCCTCATTTGAAGTAAGTCTTTGGGTCGAAAGGTCTTGCCAGAATTCATGATTGAAACAAAAGTCCGGAGATAGGCTATGCCCACAATACAGGTGGTCACCTTGGCACACAACCTAGCTTCACCAAAAATAAGTTTTGAGAGCAAACCCTCACCTTTTTATTAAGAGATCAGGTTTCTTTAGATGTTCGCTCTGAAAACGTTGTGAAGACAGCCCCCCTGTCCGGTGAAGGAGGGACGCTATTCTATTAAACGTGAACATGCTTGAGTTATCTGCTGCTCCCGGCGCCTCCCAGAAAGTTTGGGGTATAAAAGCCAGGACCTAGAGTTGGTTTAGGCAGTAGGGAGTTTCTGCTGGGGTCTGGATTGGAGTCACAGAAGACCGGACCCTACCGTGTATGATTGGAGTCTAAAGGAAAAAAAAAGAACTTCCCTCGCCTCAAAGAGTCTACATGTCTAATATTTAGACATGTTCAGCTTTGTGGATATTCGATTGGCGCTGTTGCTCAGCGCAACGGTGCTTTTGGCAAGAGGACAAGGCGAGGATGATCGTAAGTATAACTTTTCTACAATTTTTCAAGCTTTTGTTGAAGGTTAGTGGGTGCAAAAGTGAAGCAGTAGGCTATAGCCTATTCCGTGATGCTGAAAGAAATTATTCTTTCTGGACTGAACAAGTTATGCAGGCGTTTTCCTATAGCCTTAGGCATAGATTAGCTATGTTTTCCCCTGAAATGGGAGAAGAACTTTTGTTCAGTCTGGATGTGCATTAGACCCACTGGGCCTTTTCACGCTCTGCATGCGCGAGCCTTTGGAGACAAGTTGGCACAGGTTTGGAGACTCTCCATCACGAGCAATTTATTATCCTCAACAGCTGCTAAAAGAGAAAAGCAGACACAGAGAGATCAAATAGTCCATAATGTGCTCAGAACTGATAAAAAATGTCGAACTTAAAACTTTAAGGGGAAAAGTTCAGATTTAAGTCATTTCCTAGTGATAAGTTTGGATAGTTGGATGGGGAAAAAACAAACAACTTAGAATAAAAATGTGCAATTCCAGCAAAAGAAAAAAAAATGGATATGGGCGACATCCATTAAAAAAGTTTTCCCCCAAAAGAGAGAGAGAGAGAGAGAGAGAGAGAGAGAGAGAGAGAGAGAGAGAGAGAGAGAGGAAACGCGATGATCTCATTTTTGGATGGCCATGTTTTCCAAGTTAAGTCTGCTAACTAAATTAAAGCAAAACTACTTGATTTTCTGTACAGTTATAAAGAAATGCAAATAGTTTAAATGTAAGTTTTACCTTTAATTAATATTCCAGACCCATAATTTTACCTGTCGAAGTGCTCAAGTATTTCAAGCAGTCTCACAGCGCCACTTGGTGGTTAAATATGCAATGACATATTTTGACAAATCCCCCCACCCCACCCCATGCCGTTCACTTTTTTCCCCCTCTGTTATGATGATTGAAAACACATGCGGACCCTGCAGACTTTCCACTGAAGGAAAACGATAGTCGTTGCCAAGCCGACAGTTTTCAGTTACTTCATGATGGACGGTCAGCTTCAGCAGACGTGGAAACTTTCCCTCAAGCTTCTTCCTCTGGATAATGGCATCTGGGCATAACGGCACTACGCCACCTAGGGGTGAATCTCAAAGCAAACCTTTTCAAGCAAATGTAAAGGTGTGCGTTTACACGAGCTGCTCTGTTCCCACGTCTACGGGAAATGTTTACAAAACAAAATTCTCAAGAGATGGCCTCATTTCGATAGATAGAATACCAAACCAGTCGCATTGCCCTCGTGAGATTTAAGCGATTATTTAGAGACGACAAAAGTGCCTTCTAAGCATTTCCCACCTTCCGTCACCGATTTAACTTCATGCATAGGCCTATGACAATAAACAAGAAACAAACCGACCTATATTAGACATGAACATCTTATATTCTATGACATACTCAAATATCAAATGTTTATATTTCTACTGTCATACTCATGCAACTATTTTACTCGTTATTCCCGTAGGCACAGGTGGCAGCTGCACATTGGACGGCCAGGTCTACAATGACAGGGACGTCTGGAAACCAGAGCCATGCCAAATCTGCGTGTGCGACAGCGGCACCGTTATGTGCGACGAGGTGACCTGCGAGGACACGACCGACTGCCTCAACCCAGTGATTCCCCACGACGAGTGCTGCCCCGTCTGCCCAGACGACGGTACGACGACTTGATTCTCACGCACCGTTTTTTCTTACTTTGGGCAAACAGAACCACCCCACATCCCTTCATTTAAAATGTCAGGGAAAATTCAGATGGAGCCACAACATTCACTCCCCATTGGATTTTTCAATGAGATCTTCAAGCTTCCGGCCTTATGGTCACTCACTGGATTAATTTGTGGTTTCCTTCTGGGTTTAGTGGGCCTGAATCAGGCTCAAGGCATCAAGTCTAATTGGGGAAAACCACAGACTCACTGGTTAGGCTGATTGTTATCATTTTAGTGCTAAACATTTGCAAACCAAAAGAGGCATCTGACTAATTTCTATTTTTATATGGTTTTAATTTTTGTTTTTATTTTTCCTCAATTTTATAGAATTCCAGGAGCCCAGTGTTGAGGTAAATGTTGTTTTACTTTTATCAGCTTATATTTCCTCAAATAAGTTTTCAGTTCATTGCTTTATAAAATGATCTTTATAAATGGCCTACATTATTAAGAATACCATACTCAAGGCCTCATTTTGAACTCATTTAATGCAAGTTACAAGTTATTTTGCTACTTATTTGGGAAAATAAATCCTTATAAATGCCTTTGTGTTCATCACTCTCTCTTAGGGACCAAGAGGTCCTGCCGGTGAGAAGGGTGACAGGGTAGGTTTCTATTTCAATCTTTTTATCAGTTTATTGCTTCATCAAGGGTTTTGTTTACTTGCTGAACATCTTAAAGTTCTTGGAGACCAAAAAACATACATTTTAAACCAGCATTTATTACCACTGCACAAAACTTTAGATGTTATATTCCTTACAGGTTAGTTATAAATTATTTTTTATAGCTTACCTGATTTTCAGTTGGATTTGATCTAAAACAAGTCATGATTATAATATTCAAAGTAAGTATTTCACCCTAAAGAGGGAAAATACTAGTTTTTGCCAACAGATAGGTGAAAGGTGTGACTTATATGTGCCTTTAGGCCAGGTGCAAAAATTTCAGGAGTTGTTCTAGGCCATAATTTGAAATCAGATCACATTTAAAAGACCTTTAGGTCACAGGGCTGACACGTTTCAGCACCATTTAAGTGGACAGCACACTCAGGGCAGTAGCCACAGTTGCACTCAGGCATGCAAAGCTTAAGCCTAAGCATGAGCTAGATAAGTTCAGTTACGGTTCATCCTGTCCTATGCTAAAATGAGCACAGATTTTTTTTAAATCTCTGCTTTAAGATTTTATTTTTTAAGTTTTTTTTTTTCTCATCTCATCTTTTGACTGACAAGGTCTTTGCTTTTTCTCTTTGCCCCGCCACAGAACTTTTCTCCTCAGATGTCTGGTGGATTTGATGAGAAATCCGGAGGAGCAATGGCTGTCCCAGGCCCCATGGTAAAAACGCACATATGCTAACATACACATTCCTATTCATGCATGCACATACAGTACACATGCGTCCTACAAATCTCTGAGTGATGCAAATATCAGTTTCAATAAATGTACGGTATGCATATACACTTATTTGTCTCTCTATGTAATAACAATTCAGTTCTTTATTAACAGACAGCATCATATCAGCTGCTGCACTACAAACACATGCTTAATATATTTTTAATTTATGGCATACAGGCATATGAAGGCCTGTAGCATGCAGCTTCAAACAAAATGTCCCAAGAACTGTGTATTAATCAGTTATTACTTTGTCAGGTTTCCTTACAGTATCTCCTTTGTCTTTTTTTTACAGGGAGCTATGGGCCCCCGTGGACCCCCTGGACCGCCTGGAACTTCTGTGAGTACTCCCTAACAGTTCTCAGAAACCATATCATCTTAACATACATTTTAAACCAGTTCTATATTGGAAGTCATAATGAAATCAAGCTAAAAAAAAACAAGATATTATTTTAAGTTAAATATACACCATGCAATTGGAGATAAATATACGCCATACAGTTGTAGCGTTTTTCATTAACCAATTTTCAAAAATGTATTACTTTCAAATTTATCATTATGAAATTAGTTTTATTACTGCAATTTGGAACCCAGGAAAATCAGAATAAATTAATTTTAATTAGATCCACCCAGGAAGTAAAAATGAGCTACTACCTTTTCCCTCAAGGCTTATTGTAGAATTTAATAGCACTGTGTTCCTCAATTTTGTGTTTCTTGTAATTTGTGCTCTTTGTCCTCCTCTACAGGGACCCCAAGGATTTACTGGCCACCCTGGTGAGCCTGGTGAGGCTGGTGCTCCTGTGAGTATCTAAACAAATCATCCCTGCACTCATCAAATCAAACACAGATTTTTTTTTTGTAAATAACACAAATAACAAAAAGTCTGATTACATGTCCTCTACTGACTTTTTAAGAAGTGCTCGCAGTTAAACCCTAGAAATCTAAGATAATTTTACCCAAATTAAAATTACCCTCACCTACGCGTGTGACTCCAGTTTGACCCATTTGGGTCAAATAAGGTCAAAAGGGTACAGGGTTCATGAATCTTGACCTCAGCCACCTATATATTTTTTTTTCTTTCACTAAGTGGATGAATGACATCCAGCCTATGTATATGTATAACAGAGGTCTCTTACTGGCAAGCAAAAAGTCATTTTAGTCGATATTTCAAATGTTTTCATTTGATAATTCACACTGCCAAAGTGTGACTCACTCATGCGGCCACAATGTGAAATACATAAATACACTCACATGGACACAAATGTTTTTTTCCTAACCTAGATTTTTTTCTGATGCTTTCCTGGTTTAGGGTTCAATGGGTCCCCGTGGTTCAGCTGGTCCCCCTGGAAAGAACGGAGAAGATGTAAGTAATTTTACTCAACCACTACATTTTAGTTTAAGAAGATATAAGGAAAAAAAACGTCATTAGTTTATGCAGTTTACTTCTAGTATATTACTGTAAAATGTTTCCAGGAAAGATTTCAGGAAACCAAGTATTGTATTTATCAATGTCTACTATTCTTTTCATTTCTGCCTCATTTTTTTCATTCAGTTTGTTTCTCTTTTCTCATCTGTTTTTTCTCTGACTCTGTAAGGGTGAGTCTGGCAAACCCGGTCGCCCTGGTGAGCGCGGACCCTCTGGCGCACAGGTGAGTGTTGCCAAAAGGACTCTTCACAGGATTTCCGGTGAAAATAATTAAGTTCTACTGTTGTTATAATTGCATTGTATTAACATTATAGTGTGTGAGCCACAAAAGAAGAAATGGCTGTAAAAGTTTTCTCCCTTTCTCTATCTATCTAGGGTGCTCGTGGATTCCCCGGAACCCCAGGACTTCCAGGCATCAAGGGACACAGAGTAAGTTCTCTAGCTCTAGGAAGCAATTTCTCTTGTTTGATGAATATCAACTTATGTCCATATTACTTCTATGCACATCTTTATGTGCATCCTCTGCACCTCAGGGATTCAGCGGTCTAGATGGAGCTAAGGGAGACTCTGGCCCTGCTGGACCTAAGGTGAAATAATAATTAAAATCAATATCACACTTTAAACCAGAAGTTCAAAGTAAGCAGACCCCTTAACATGCTGCTTTGCCCATTAGGGTGAGCCTGGTGCCTCTGGTGAGAATGGAACTCCTGGAGCTATGGTAAGAAATAGCATTTACTCACACTGAATAAGCATGACTTTCATCCTATTTTCAACATCTACATTTGTAGTTCTTTTCTAATGTAACTCTGTTTCCCAGGGTCCTCGTGGTCTGCCTGGCGAGAGAGGCCGCTCTGGTCCTCCTGGTGCTGCTGTAAGTAACCTTATAAACATGAACTTAACCCTAATGTCCTACTGTACCACTTATGTTGCAGTATTATACTTTATTTGTAGATCTGACATTGTGTACTTTGCAAATAAAGGACAGACGTGTATATTGAGCATTTCACGGTAGCTTAACATCATTTTGAAAAGACATACTGCACTTTTTGGATCCTTTAAATGGGTTGAGATCATCCCTTAAACATAAAACACAGTATTTACCAAAATTCTGTCCTCTGCAGTGCACAGATTAAACCTTGTAATAATGAATAACTTCCAAATAATTATATTTTCTCAATTTTGCAGGGTGCTCGTGGTAACGATGGTGCCGCTGGAGCTGCTGGTCCTCCTGTAAGTCGCCTTTTTTTTTTTTTTTATAGATCCGATTTTTGTAAATCCACCAGTTCTAAATTAATCTGAAAAATGATAATGAGTAAAAAAGGACAACTTAAGCTAACAATAATTTATCTTCTCTCTCTATTTTTAGGGCCCAACTGGCCCTGCTGGTTCTCCAGGATTCCCTGGTGGCCCTGGAACTAAGGTAAAAAAAAAATTACTCTCATTTGTTCACATTATTACGCATATTCATATTACAAATCAAACCAAACAGGAGCTAGAGTACCACAAGGTGGCACTGTAATTGGGCTGATGGACCCAGATGTTCTTGGCAGCGCTGTCAATCATCTAAATTATGTAGGCCAACAATTAATGAAGAGTTGATTCCTGGTAAATATGTTAGTAGGTCAAAGCTGACAAACAAACGTATCCTCTAGCATCATAGAAATACTTGGGTTTTTTATGGACTCTATACACAATGCTTTTACATTGAGGGTTGAGATGCCCCTTGTGGCACTTCATAGGTGTTGTCCCATCGCACTCTTACACTTTGCTTTCCATAGGGAGAGGTTGGTGCTCAGGGATCTCGTGGTGCAGAGGGACCCCAGGGAACCCGTGGTGAGCCTGGTAACCCTGGACCTGCTGGTGCTGCTGGACCCGCTGTGAGTGAATCTTTTTACATATCAAATTATCCACATTTTTTCAATCCTAAATTTCAGCTATGTGTGCACTTCAGTTCTGATCGCCTTGTCCATTTTGCATTCCTTCTGCTGTAGGGTAACAATGGAGCTGATGGTGCCCCTGGTCTTAAGGGTGCTCCTGTAAGTATTGTCTTAATCTTTATCAACAAATGCTCTTCTTCTTGATAAAAGTTAATATTTAGGTCAATATATTTCCTCTTCCTGCATTAGAACATTGGTGTTAGTAAATTAACAGCCACATATTTGTTACTCTCTGCTGCCACTTGCAGGGTGCTTCTGGTATTGCTGGTGCTCCAGGTTTCCCTGGGCCTCGTGGTCCTCCTGGAGCTGCTGGAGCTGCTGGTGCCCCTGGCCCTAAGGGTAACACTGTAAGTGTCAATTTCTTCTCAGATCATGAGAATGACCTAAATGAGCTAAAAAAATTTTTTGACAAAATATAAATTATTTCATACATTTACTTTTTTTTTTTTTAAGAAAAGGCCATTCTGTCTACTTCTCTTGACCATTTTTGTTTGTTTTACAGGGTGAGGTTGGCACCCCTGGTTCCAAAGGAGAGGCTGGTGCTAAGGGAGAGGCTGTAAGTATAAACATCACTTATTTGATCTTTTCAAGATCAAATAAGACTTTGTCACTCACGTCATTGTTTTTAACACTCCATTTCATCTTCCATCTTATCATGCAAATTTTGGTAAAGCATTTTACAGCTTTATAAAAACATTGCCCTAGGACTGATTTTTCACAAAGCAACTCTGCTGTTGGCTTTTACAAAAATTTACAAAAAAAAATAAAAAATCTGGTTGATTTCAAACCATCTTCTTTTTCTTGTGTGCTTACCTAGGGTGCCCAAGGAGTTCAGGGTCCCCCTGGCCCCCCTGGTGAGGAAGGCAAGAGAGGAGCTCGTGGTGAACCCGGTTCTGCCGGTACCCGCGGACCCCCTGGTGAACGTGTATGTACCCACATCAAACTTCTCCATTAGTAAGAACCTTAAAATTGGGCCTGACCATAACAGTCACACACCTCTTTGTGCAGGGTGCTCCTGGTGGTCGTGGTTTCCCTGGTGCTGATGGATCTGCAGGTCCTAAGGTGAGTCTACAAAAGATACAAAACATCCTTTTCAAATTTATGCATTTAGCAGACGCTTTTATCCAAAGCGACTTACAGTGCATTCAGGCTAAACATTTTTTATCAGTATGTGTGTTCCATGGGAATTGAACCCACAACCTTTGCGCTGCTAACGCAATGCTCTACCACTGAACCACAGGAACATTATGAGCAATTAAGCAGAAAATTGGTAAATAGCGATCATGATAAATGCAACACTCTCTGATCTTTATAACAGGGTGCCACTGGTGAGCGTGGAGGCCCTGGAGCTGTTGGACCTAAGGGTGCCACTGGTGAGCCTGGCCGCAATGGTGAACCTGGTATGCCAGGATCCAAGGTGAGAATGTTGATATCAGCAGGAATGCTATACGTCATTTGGTTGTATTGGTTGTGTATTAATGTGCCAGTGAGTACTGTTTGACCCCCTCTATCTTCATGCTCATTACAGGGTATGACTGGTAGCCCTGGCAGCCCTGGACCTGATGGAAAGACCGGAACTCCTGTGAGTGCCCACGCAATTCTCCATAATGTCAGAACAAACCATCAGCTCCACATTCACTATAGTCCTATACTGTACATAATAATATCCATGAAAACTCCTGCTGAGATGTTTTATTTCAATAGTCATAAATGCACACACTGCATACCCAGAGATTCGTACACGGTGGGTAAGGATCAAGCTTTTGTTATTTTATTTTTGACAGGGTGCTTCTGGACAAGATGGCCGCCCTGGACCACCTGGCCCCCTTGGAGCCAGAGGACAGCCTGGTGTCATGGGATTCCCTGGACCTAAGGGTGCTGCTGTGAGTGATCCTTACTCTCTTTACTCTTTCAGTTTGAAACTACACCATAAAAAGTCAATATGCTAACTGTATAGCCAAATTACAGACAATCAGACTTTGATGTTTTAATTTCTATGTACAAGAAACTTCGGAGGTCAGATTCAATGTGTAATTGTTACTAAACACGTTCTAATTTTGATGTTTACTTCTGCCCCTGTACAGGGTGAGGCTGGCAAACCTGGTGAGAGAGGTGTGATGGGTGCTCTTGGTGCCACTGTAAGTAGCTATAGTTTTTTTGTTTTCCACACCACAGTCAACTTTTACCGTTTGGTTCGTAGTGTCGTAGTCTGTTGCTCATTCTATTGTGTTTTGTCTTAACTATAGGGCGCTCCCGGTAAAGATGGTGATGTTGGTGCCCCTGGTGCTCCTGGAACTGCTGTAAGTAGCACTTCAATATCCCATAAGGCATTTGCCATATGGTTTTTCGTCATGCAATGTTATTTCAGTCTCATTTAAAACAGCTGTCCTGCTAATCCATAACACAAACCGTTTCAAAATGTTCATATTATGGCCATAAATTGTACATTTATAATACATTTATAAACATAAATTCAACTTAAATTGTTCTTCAATCTACTACATTGTAATAAACTCTCTATAACATTCAAATATGGTTACTCTAATTAATCACTTTGGCTAATGTGTCTCATGATCATTTTTCATGAATAGGGGCCTGCTGGTGAGAGAGGTGAACAGGGACCTGCTGGTCCTCCTGGATTCCAGGTGAGTGAGTTTCTCATCTTACCCAACCCAAAACACAATATTTTTGCTATAGACATCGACATCGGTGTGCTCATCTCTCTGTTGTGCATCTGATTGACAGGGTCTGCCAGGACCTCAGGGTTCAACTGGTGAGCCTGGCAAGTCTGGTGAGCAGGTAAGTTGCTAGCCAGTGTGTTAATATGGAACTGCTTACATTTATTTTATAAACATAAGGCTGTAAACTTTATTTATAATATAAAACAATTAGAGGAGATTTATGGTCTAGCGTGCTTGCAAGGACACTCACGCTTAAAGGACACTTAAATATGCAGTTTAGCTATGGGCAACAGTAATTAAGTCTCTTAGAAACCCTCATTAGAAATGAAGGGACAGGTGATACAATACTAATTTGCCTTCTTTGGCCTATTACAGGGTCTTCCTGGAGAGGCTGGAGCTCTTGGACCTGTTGGATCCAGAGTGAGTATCTACAACATGATTGCCAAATGACACATAGTCCATAATGCTGACTGTAGTTCTAGATATGTGAGATGGACGAGAACTGATAGTATTTCTCTATACTTTTTTACCCAGGGTGACAGAGGATTCCCTGGTGAGCGTGGTGCCCCTGGCCCTGCTGGTCCTGCTGGTGCCCGTGGTTCTCCTGGTTCAGCTGGTAATGATGGTGCCAAGGTGAGTCTCACCTGTCCTGACACACTTTGTTGATGACCACACATTTACAGCAATCGGCTAAAATCTGAAGGATACCCCTAAATATGAATCAAACTCCTGAAGTGTATGATTGTACTGTGCCAGTGAATATGTATCATCATTAAGACTTTTTCTTGCTTCCTTAGGGTGATGCTGGTGCCCCAGGTGCCTCTGGTGCTCAGGGTCCTCCCGGACTTCAAGGAATGCCTGGCGACCGTGGTTCTGCTGGTCTGCCAGGTCTTAAGGGTGACAGAGTGAGTACTAATGATGCACTTTTCTGAACTTTGAGATCTGTTCCTGATGAAAAATCAGTACTAATACTCAGCAAACTGAATTCGGCAAACTCAGCAAATAAACTAAATGGCACAAATTCTCAAAACTGATAACAAATTCTTATCCCAGGGTGACCAAGGTGCCAAGGGTGCTGATGGTGCCCTTGGTAAAGATGGCATCCGTGGTATGACCGGACCAATTGGACCTCCTGGACCTGCTGGAGCTCCTGGTGACAAGGTGAGTGTCTTTTGAGCTAGATTCCATATATCCATAATGTATTCATCTCACAAAGTTGAAGAACATATTCAACCATTGTTTTATCATATCATGTATTTTAACATAGGGAGAGACTGGTGCTCCTGGACTTGTTGGACCTAATGGTGCCCGAGGACCACCTGTAAGAACAATCCTTGACTTTAAGATTCACACATATGCTACACAAAATTGGTCAATTGAAGAAAAGTTGAAGTTCTTTTACTAAAATGATCTAATGGCATCACCTTGTTCTACAATTACAAATAGGGTGAGCGTGGAGAGACTGGTTCTTCTGGACCCGCTGGATTTGCTGGACCTCCTGTGAGTAACAAACACTAGTATATATATCCTTATAAAATGTTTTAATTATTACAGGCCAGTTCTTATGTCGAACATCTAATTTCTGTCCAACAGGGTGCCGATGGTCTGCCTGGTGCTAAGGGAGAGCCTGGAGACAATGGTGCTAAGGGTGACGCTGGTCTTCCGGGACCTGCAGGAGCAACTGGTACCCCCGGACCTCAGGTGTGATCATCTTCTCAGATAATCTTCTCATCCAACAGACTTATGCTCTTTTGGGTTTATAACGTTTGACCCATGTAATAGCATAGTTTCTTTACTAATGTTGACATGCACATTTTTAATCAAAATGATTTGTGCTATACAGGGTCCTGTTGGTTCTACTGGACCCAAGGGTGCCCGTGGTGCTGCTGGTCCTCCTGTGAGTATGACTTACTTAATTTTATATTTTTTGGTTTTATGTTTATACTTACCACAATTAAAAAATACAGTATATTCAGCTTTTAAAGACACTTGTAAATGACATATTACAATTGGGCTAATCCATTATTACATTTTTTGTTAAGGGTGCTACTGGTTTCCCTGGTGCTGCTGGCAGAGTTGGTCCCCCTGGCCCTGCTGTAAGAATCTCTACAACACTGATATAGATAGTACTAATTAATACACCAAAGAAGTAACAGTGATCCTCTTCCATAATTAACAATGGTTCTCTACTTGCTTCTTGTCTTAGGGAAATGCTGGACCCCCAGGACCTTCTGGAGTCCCTGGTAAGGAGGGCCAGAAAGGTAACCGTGGTGAGACTGGACCTTCTGGGCGCACTGGTGAAGTTGGTGCTGCTGGACCACCTGGTGCCCCTGGTGAGAAAGGAGCTCCTGGAGCCGAGGGTCCTTCTGTAAGTCTTTCATGCTGATCAATAACATTATTGCCTTGCCTTCTGGCCTTTTCGAATACATGACCGTAACCAGAGTATTTGAGAGTCGATTGCAGTGTCTAGCAAAATTATTAGGATGTCTTAACCAGTTCTTTCAAATCCTCACACTTTTTGGCAGTGTTATGCACAACTTATTTCCTTTGGTCTCATCTGACCACAAAATCTTTTCCAGCATCGCAACTGGCCAAATGCGATGCTTGTTGGCAAACTGCAGACATGCTTTAATATAGTTATTTTTGCATAGTGATCAGTAAACTCTGTATCTCCTTATTACTGGTCTCAGTTACTTTTCTCACAAGTCATCCCTAGGCAAGATGGTTTGAAATGCTAGGATATTAATTTGTACTCTTTCTTAATTTATGGATTTGTTTTTTTTTTAATGCGTTTTAGTCTTAATTTTCACAGTTATGTTCCAAATTTACAACTTGAATAAGTTCATTCTCTGTCTTCCATCTTGATGTCCATGCTAGTATAGATTGGTAGATATTTAATTGTTCTAGATATTTAAAAAAGTTCTAGTTATAAACACACACACACACACACACACATTGTCTAATAAAGACATTGCCTGTGATGTACTAATACTTTTCTTACAGGGCTCTTCTGGTATCCCTGGACCTCAAGGTATTGCTGGTCAGCGTGGTATTGTTGGTCTCCCTGGACAAAGAGGCGAGCGTGGTTTCCCTGGTCTCTCCGGCCCATCTGTGAGTATTCTGGCTCCCTTGTTTTACTCTCTTTGATGTCTCAATTGAACCCAAGAACACCTACACAGCATGTAAATCTCTCATGTTCTTCCATACAGTCATGAGCTATGGTTGGTTTATTCAGCCAGTATCTACTTTCAAGTGTTTGTCTTGTTAGAAAGTTGGCATCTTATGCATCAATCATGGTAAAGCTTTCATTATTCTCTTCATCATGCCATTTAGGGAGAGCCTGGCAAACAAGGACCTTCTGGTCCCTCTGGTGAACGTGGACCTCCTGGACCCATGGGACCCCCTGGATTGGCTGGATCTCCTGGTGAGCCTGGTCGTGAGGTGAGGATATACACCTATATACCAATACCTATTGAATTTCATTGACGTAATTGAAACCATAAATACCATCCTGCCTTGTTGACATCTATGTAATTTCCTTTACATTAGGGAACTCCAGGTAATGAGGGTTCTGCTGGACGTGATGGTGCTGCTGGCCCCAAGGTGAGCTGCAGTCTTCATGGTTTCCCACCAAGCATTAGGCTGTGTGACACAGATTGTGTCCCTTACAAAATTATGTTCTTCTGCTCCGGATATAGGGTGACCGTGGTGAGACTGGCACTGCTGGCACTCCCGGTGCTCCTGGACCTCCTGGTTCTTCTGGACCCCTTGGCCCTGCTGGAAAGACTGGTGATCGTGGAGAGTCTGTAAGTGTCCCATCTCCAATAATGAAATGAACTGTTGATGGCTTAAAAAGCATGTGAGTATTATAACTCATCCGTTTTTTCCTTCTTAGGGCCCTGGTGGTCCTGCCGGTCCTGCTGGCCCTTCTGGTCCCCGTGGACCCGCAGTAAGTCCTGACTCAAACCTCAAAAGAATTGCCAAACCAGAGTCTATGTGTAGCTCCATCTGTGATACACACTATATTATCATCTGAGGTGTAATGTCTTTATCCAGGGACCCGCTGGAGCTCGTGGAGACAGGGGTGAGACTGGTGAGGCTGGCGAGAGAGGCATGAAGGGACACAGAGGATTTACCGGAATGCAGGGACCCCCAGGACCTCCTGTAAGTGACTTTATTTAGCTTATGGAACTTAGAGTGTAAATCTCGAATATAACATCCGTAGCTTGAAACATGTTTTTCATCTCTTTTATTCTTGTCCATAGGGACCCTCTGGAGAACCTGGACCTGCTGGAGCTTCTGGAACCGGTGGACCTAGAGTAAGTATTATTATAAATTATTTAAAATGATTATAAAATATATTTTGCTGCATATTTGTACTTCCGTTGTTTCTCTGCTTTGATCAAATATTTGAAACATATACACGGTGGCCTAAGTGTGTTTCAGAGTTCATTCTGATTGGATTTGGATGTTTCTGTTTTTGTATTAATAGGGCCCAGCTGGATCTTCTGGAGCCGCTGGTAAGGATGGTATGAGCGGACTTCCTGGACCCATTGGACCTCCTGGACCCCGTGGTCGCACTGGAGAAATTGGACCAGCTGTGGGTGATTCTTTCCTTTTCTACATGACTATGAACCCAGAAAACCAAATATACACATAACCCCAGCATATTTGGTTTACTCTCTGGTATAGGGACCTCCTGGACCTCCCGGACTCGCTGGACCTCCTGGACCCTCTGGGGGTGGATTTGATATCGGCTTCATTGCCCAGCCACAGGAGAAGGCCCCTGATCCCTTCCGTTCCTACCGTGCCGATGATGCCAATGTGATGCGCGACCGTGACCTCGAGGTTGACACCACCCTCAAGTCCCTGAGCCAACAGATTGAGAGCATCATCAGCCCAGATGGCACCAAGAAGAATCCTGCACGCACTTGCCGTGACCTGAAGATGTGCCACCCAGACTGGAAGAGCGGTACGTTCCCTTTCTCCATTGCACAACAATTCTAAATTCCTAAATTCTAAAGTCATTTTACATTTCTCACCCTGCATCATACTACATGCCTATATTAATCCCGTTCCTCTCAAAAATAAAACACAGGCGAGTACTGGATTGACCCTGACCAGGGCTGCAACCAGGATGCCATCAAGGTCTACTGCAACATGGAAACTGGCGAGACCTGCGTCTACCCAACTGAGTCCTCCATTCCCAAGAAGAACTGGTACACAAGCAAGAACATCAAGGAGAAGAAGCACGTATGGTTTGGAGAGGCCATGACCGATGGCTTCCAGGTGAGGATGTCAACTAGGCCAAAAGGTATAACAGGTTTTGTCTTCATGTCTGTTTATTATATTTGCTGATTTTCTCGTGCTTTCCTCTCAAAACCTACAGTTCGAGTATGGCAGCGGGGACTCTAAGCCTGAGGATGTTAACATTCAGCTCACCTTCCTGCGCCTCATGTCCACTGAGGCCACCCAGAATATCACATACCACTGCAAGAACAGCATTGCATACATGGACCAGGCTTCTGGCAACCTGAAGAAGGCTCTTCTGCTGCAGGGCTCCAACGAGATCGAGATCAGAGCAGAGGGCAACAGCCGCTTCACATACAGTGTCACTGAGGATGGTTGCACGGTGAGTTCTCCATTTTTATCTTTTCTTAATGTGACCATCACACAGTAATGTAGCATCTTAATACCACAACCTAACCCTAACCCTAACCCTAACAAGATAAACTGTTAAAATGACAGTTATTATCAAAGCATGACTTCAGTGTGATTACTTTTACAGTTATTCATTTAGCAGTAGCTTTTATCTGAATTAACTTCCATGTGAGAATAAAAGCTGAAGGGAATTAACTCAAGGGAAAAAGTGATTACTAATTTAGCAACATAAATGTTTATTATTATAGCAACATAAAGAATGGTTTTGTATAGGCTCTAATTCTATGCCTCTTTTCCTTCTTTCCATCTCTCCAGTCGCACACCGGTGCATGGGGCAAGACAGTCATTGACTACAAAACAACGAAAACATCCCGTCTGCCTATTATTGACATCGCCCCTATGGACGTTGGTGCACCTAATCAGGAATTTGGCATTGAAGTTGGCCCAGTCTGCTTCTTGTAAAAAAGAAATCTGGACTTGAGATTGTTTGTGTGTGCGTGTGTGTTTTTTTTCTAGCAATCATCTCTCTAAAATCTTTTCTATGCATTAAAATCAACCCTAGAATTCAATTTGGCTGTCCAAATGGTCCACTTGCTTAGACCTGCGCTTCAGAAGACAGTGGTTGTGTGTTATCAGGCTTTTTTGGACCACTATTTTGTCACCACCCACACTGAGGATACTTTAGAAGACTCATTTGTTTCACTGGCAACAAGAAAATATTATATACTTATAAAGTGTAAAATCCCCCTGGAGTTTTAAAGAAACATCACTGATGCAAGTGACTTTTTTCAACCACTGAGGAAGGACAATGAAAGAGCAAACCCAAATGCTTTGTACCATGTTCAGGTGTTAAATAAATCTGTAAAATGACATTTAAGTGTCTTTGTGTTATACCCATTAGCACCACCAGGTGCCGAATGCCAACGTTCCTCTCAAGAGTCACACAAAGTACATCTAGTAGAGACAGGGGTTCAACTTTGTTTTGATGTCTTATGGCTACCTCAAAAAAGAAACTTGCAATTCCCAGTGTTGACCAACACCAGGTCAGGATTTACGTGGCAGAAGTATGGTTAAAGGATCAAGTGACAGCTGTAAAGGTGCTTTTTCCTCATGAGGTCCTGTCAGCAAGAAATTATAGAGTTTTGCTTTTTCTAAAAGTAATGTATTGTTCATTGCTTTTGCTCGCAGGGCCTTTGGTGCTAAAGAAATCCTAATATCTTGCTGCCCAGTTGTAACAAATGCCTCTCTTTCTGAAGTGTAAGCTAAGAGCCAGACAGCAGAGCTTTTGTTAAGAAGCAGTACTGTAGCTGTGATACACGCAGTCTTTTCAAGTGTAGAATAAGCAGGTGGAGTCTGTTTTTATTTTCCAAACACCTTTTGACACTTTTTGGTTGTTGTCTTTTGGTTTCTTTACAAAATATCCCACCCAATGTTGTCCTATATCCGCACTTCCTTCCCATCCATCTGTAATCAGGATTTTTGTTTTCACCCAGGGTTTTTTTTTTTAAAGCGTAAAACAGGCAATCAAATAGAAAAGTCCTAAAATTATGAGAGAAGCACACCATAGGGGGGTTAAAACAAGAGGATCTGTACCTATTTTGTATATGTATAATAATTTGAGATGTTTTTAATTATTTTGAATGCTGAAATAAAGCATGTTAAGTGGTCGACCTTATGTTTGTCAGAAGTGATCTTGACTCATCCCTGACTGCCCAATGGACTTGAATGAAGCACAGCTTGCACCTGTTACAGTTGTTTTGACTAAAAGGAAAGATTAAAGAAAATCTCAGAAATGTCTGATACTTTTTTTGGTGTTTTTTTTTTCATGTTGTTGTTACAAAAGTAGTTTCTTATTCTACTAAGCAAACTCTACTGAACAAGACATCCTTTGAGCAAAGTAACTTAAAGTTAGCATAGGAAAAACGGCATGTTCTGATGCTTGCGTGTACTAACCTGGTGCAGCTTTGAGGTACTTGCAATAAAAAAAAGTAATTGCACTCCAAGTTGATGTGCATAATATTCCACTGATAATCCAAATGATCCATTGGTGAATATCCAGATCAAGACTCATTGTGTTGGTTGATGCTCCAAACTCCACATCATTGGTCATCCAAGCTGTTGAGGACAGTATAATCCGCAAGCAGAGAATTCCTTTGACTTGAAAGCTGAGAGATGTTGCTGTAAAAATAATTAATTAATTAATTATTAATAATTTAAAAGTATAACTTTTTGTGGAGCTTAAACTGAGGAGAACCACTCTTTTGCTGCAGCACTCAAATGCTAAAGGTGGTAGGTGGTGAAGGTGGTAGTCCTGTAGAACACAACAGGGCCATTGTATCGTAAGGAATGCGGAGGCTTCCGTAGTGGGAGGCTTGAATATCTAAACAGCTAACTGGATCCATGCACTCACTTTCACTTTAAAACACTGAAATTCTTTGGGGAAGGGGAAAACATTGCAAACCAAACTAAAGTGAAACAGTGGGCTTTATTTAAGGAGTAACTGAAGACTATGAAACAAATGTGTAGAAATCAGTAGCATAATAATTTGCACTATTGGCCGTAACTGTTGCATCTAACTGTAGGGTCAAAATCTCACCAGGGCTTCATTTACAGTATCACATGACACTATGCTCTTTGTTACAGAGCAAATGCTGTCCAACTTTTTTTTTAATTGCCTGCAAAATAGTAGTGTGATAACGGGGCTAAGATGATGTCATCATCGCAATAGAGGGAGTGTGTGACGTCTTTTTAAAAAAGCCATTTATGGTCCTGTGTTTCTGTTGATGTTTATAGTTTTGTTTACTTTGGTGCAGTTTATTAGGCTTACGTTTCAATTATGACTAATCCAGTACATTATACTCTAATATTCATTTAGAATGCAGGCAGTTTAAGATATTATATTTGTGTTGATTCCTGACAGGTGCAATTCCCCAAAGATGCATTGCCCCTCATTAACCACACAGAGACAGATTGTAGTTATGCTGTCTGTGACTCCTTCACGAAGGGGGCGGGACTACAGCTCCCCTTTTTCTGGTGTTGGGTAAAACCATAACAACTATTAGGGCGAGGGAACATAACTTTTGGTGATATGTAAATTAAATGTTTTACGGTGTTGGGTATATTGTGTTTTATTTGGAGAATTATATTGCTGTGTATATTTCATTTTTCTTTTAAATTAAGTGGTCATATGTTAAAGAATTTTAAGTTGTTTTGAGTAAATGTCCCTATAGTGACTATTGTTAATGTTAGGTTATATAAGCCAGTCTAGACTGAACCTTGGGGGAGGACGGATGGGGGCATACCACTGATTTTTTTTTTAAACACTGAGCCATGTGTTAAATTTGTTGTGTAAATATTTGTTTTGTGGGTTTTTTTAGTGGTGGCGAAATGAAGCCTCATGAAGCATTGAAGCTTTTCAGCCAAGTGGTTCACAAAAGGGTTCATTTCTATGGGATTACATCTCTGCCACAATTCTGCACGCGAAAGATCATATTTTGAGCGCGCAAAAGTGCGTTTTGCACGAGCGCGAACTGAGTTTTGTGGAGAAAATGTTTGTCTCACAAAGAAGAAAGTATTTTGAGTGCACGAAAATCAATTTTGCATTTAAAATAAGTTTTTGGATGTGTGCAGACCTTCTCTTTTGCGCGTGCACGGTTTCACTAGCTTGCTCACCTGATGCCAGCCCTCAGTGCTCTCTAAATGCCAACGGCTTGCTTGCTCAACACAACCCAGCGTTATAATATGCCATAATTCCAGCCAATCAGAGACGAGGCTGCTAAATTCTGATTGGCTGCCTTGACAACCAATCACAACATTCCTTGCATTACATTGACAGCAGAAGAGGAAAAATACAGTGCATGCATAACTATTATGCAAGTTGATATTCTGATCATATTTTTTCCAACCACATTTTACCAACTCCAAACGACATCAATCTTAATAACTACTATTAATCTTGTATTTAATCATTTATAATTGATATATAATTATTCATGAAGGCTGAAGGCTGAAGTGAAAAATGTCTTATATTCAGGTGTGCATAATTATTAAGCAGATTTTCTTTGTTAATAGATTAATAGTTAATAGATAGATTAATCAGAAAATCAACTTGCATAATAATTATGCATGCACTGTATTTTTCCTCTTCTGCTGTCGTGGTAATGCAAGAAATGTTGTGAGTGGTTGTCAAGGCAGCCAATCAGAGTTTAACAGCCTGGTCTGAAAAAAATAAATACTTTTTTCTTTGCAAAACGAACGTTTTCTCCACAAAACTCAGATCGCGTGCGTGCAAAATGCACTTTTGTGCGCTCAAAATATGATCTTTCGCGTGCAGAATTGTGGCAGAGATCTAAGCCTATACATTTCTCGAGTCTTCATTTGCACACAATACCACCTGGTGGTCAAAGAGTGTAAAACAAGCAGATAGCCTACGTTACAGATGACCCGATGTGATGTATTAGTCTATTTTGCGCCAGTTAAGGCTTAGAAATAACAGTGAAGAAAAAAGAAATTTGCACATAGACTAATCTATGGATATGAATATAATGTGTATTTTATGGTGATTTATAATGATTGTATAACATAACTGTGTATTAAACGTATTGGCTTGAAATGAATGGGGCTATCAAATGTGTGTAAATCAATTCTTTGGTCATAATAGGCAGGAGGGGCAATATTATTCTAAAACTGTAAAGTGGCGGGGTTTAACTGGGCAGAGGGCAGTGAATGTGCTTGTGTAACTTGAGGGGATCCCATGGGTTTATATCTGTCAAAATGTCCCGCCAAGATTCGAACCGCTTCCTGAATACCTGAACCAGGGATGCGTTCAGCCCCGACAAAAACGGTGCAAAACGTTTTTTAAACGGAAACGGTGGTGCGTTGAACACACTGTTCTGATGACGCAAGAGTTGCAACTATGGCAGCTGAGAAGACCATTCTTTGTGTTCTTTTTGAAGAATTTTCGGAGCCTGATGAAATCGGTATAAATACGTGTCGTTCAAAACGGAAACTGTAGCAAAACGGTGCACACTGGTTTGAGCTTGAACTTGCCCCAGGGTTGTGGTTAGAAGGGATACAGCAAAAACCGGAAGCTAACAATAAATTGACTTTTCTACCTATTAGATTGTGTTTTATTAACGTATACACCTACCCCAACCCTAAACCTACCCCTTACAATAATGCAAAAATAGTAATTAGTGTTGTACAGTGTGAGATATGTGCATGCCCAGTAGTTTTTGCTGTATACCTTCTAGCCTTAATCTCGAACCAGTCAGGCGGAAGCCAGGCTTCGGACGTCATAAATGACGTCATTGGTCTAAAACGATTCAAGCCTCGATTCGAGATTCACAAAAAAAAAGAAAAAAAAAAGATTTGAGATTCACCGAAAGCTTCCGGGACTTCCAGTAGCCCCTCACTGCAGAACACAAGATCCAGGGGGCGTGGTTGGATCCACATCTAGGGGGTGGAGATTGGTAGGTTCAGGGGTGGAGATGGGTGGGTTTAGGGATCTGGGGGTGGAGATATTTATATACCCTCATTGGGGGGCTGAGCCCCCCTAAAATGAAAATCCTAGAATCGCCCCTGATGTCATGTCAACAAATGGAAAGGTCAACCATCTATTAATTATCATGTTAATTACTGTGCGCCTTTAGCCCCAACAGCAGCGGTGCTTTTTACCCCAAATACCATACGTTTACATATTCTTTCGTTATTTAAAAACTGTTGCTTTAATTATCTTTATTGAAGGTCCTCTATGCATGCCTCCCTCTCTCAAACACGTCGTTTTCAACCAAGCGGCAACCTCCCGCTCTCTCTCGTGATGCCAACAAGGACGTGACTTAAACTGTAATTCATCGATTGGCCGCTAGAGGCTGGCTGCAAAAGGGAGTCAATCCCATAGACTCCCCATGTTAAAATTTGAGACTTTGCAACTTTACAGATCTTCTTTATGCACCAAGAGCTTGTAACACTCCAAAGAGAACGGAAAACTTGAAATCGCATCATATGACCCCTTTAAATCTATGACATTTTAAAAACCTTAAAATATTAGATCAAGTAAGCACAGAATCAACTTTGCACTGCTGCGCGCGATCGCGTCAAGCATCAGACAAAAATACACGATCATCTTGAAAAGCGGATGTTTTGGAAAGTGCTACGCCACGTTTTTGTGCCATCTAGTGGTTTAGATTAAAATAATATCAAAATAGAAGAAACAAGATTTGACCACGGAGTTGATCTGTTTATCAAATTTAAAAGAGCTATCAAATTGGACACCAAGGTTATTCACCACAGATTTACAGAAGGGAGCTAAATTGCCCAAGTCAAAAGAGTTTTGGGTGTCAGGAACCCCGAACAGAGTTTATTTCAGATTATTTCAGTTTTGCTTTCATTCAAATTCAGATAATTTTGTGACATCCAAGATTTGACTTCATGTAAACAACTCAATAGTGACTCAAAAGAGCTTTTATCCTGTTTCTGCAAAGGTAGATACACCTGAGTGTCATCTTACGAGTTATTTTAAAGCCCTTAATATAAAGCATGTCTCATGTTTAGGACAAATTGTATAATGCACTTTTCCCAAGCAGCAGCTCATTGTGTGTCCTCCGCTATTATTCAGATGCGCTCGTATCAAACTACTATAACCAGTATTGCATACCGTCGTTTATACAGAATACATCGATATATCAAACTCGATATACCGCCCAGCCCTAGGTCATCTTGCAAGTCTTTGGCTGTACAATGCAGGTTTTTCTCAGTTGCTCTGATCAAACATTTTATGATATTGTGCTTTTTTTTCAACACCCTTGAGGGTTTTCTGGTACAACACATTTTAAGCTAAGGAATATGTCTGCCAGCTGTCTCTAGGAACCTTTAATGTCTTGGAAATCTTCATGTAGCCTTAGACTTTCTAATGTAATAAAACAATTTCTTTTCTAGCTTTTGTGAGAGCTCTGTTGAATTTGCCATACTCAACTTCAGCACATTGGCTAAGTTAATGTATGTGTAACAGCTCAAGCTAATTCAGTTTTGTTATAGAGTTTCTAAAGGCTTAATTGTGTTTTAAGACAATTTTGTTCCTCACCGTACAAATAAGCGACTTAAAAACAGCAATGTTGAATAGGAATTGAATAATTATGACATAGCTAAAAATCCCACAACTCAAAAATATTATATTATGACACAATCATCAGTAAACTGTTATAGATGTAGTTTTTATAAAATCCTGGATCTTCAGAAAAGCTTGTATTTGTACAGATTTAGAACAAGGATTATGAAGAGAAGGCAATAAGTAAAACACACACACACACAAATATTAGTCCAGTTCAACAGCAACAAAGAATCCAAACACAAATCAAATCAAGTTAGCCCAGCCAATGGCCATTTAGAATTTTATTGAATAAGAATTTTTAAAGAGAGAATCCAACTCCCAGGCTATTTACCCACCTAGACAGGATCATAATGAACTGAGCAATGATGCATGTGGAGCAGTTCAGTATCTAGAGGGGGCTCGCTGTGATTCTGTTTGAGAGTGATCAGTGTCAAAGACACAAACAATAGCTAGTGTGATCCTATTTCACCGAACACACCCCTGCATAAAAGCCCAGCGCAGGGGAGTCTGTGTGTGCTATGTGAGTAGTGAGATTAATATCAGAGGAAATATGGGTCACCGTGGCAGGCAGGCAGTATGCAAGTGTTGCTGCGGCAACCACACAGATGTTAGCGAAGAGATTCGAAGTGCAGTGTTCAGCTGTTTTGAGTCCCAAGGGAAGTCTCAATCATCTGCTCCTACTGTTCTGCAATCACCAGGAACATAATGAGAGAGTGCCACTGTTTAAATGAACTTCTCTATGCGGTATAACATTAAATGAACCTTTTCTTGCTGTAACAACTGCTATCCTGTATAATATAACTAGCATTATTACACAAAAAGAATAACTTTTTTTGTACCATTTCAGTTAAAAATTAGGGTTTCTAAAGCGAGTTTATAATCTACAAACTTAAACTGGCAATGTGGGTCATTTTCAATATAAAATATTTAATGATAATAATAATAATAATAATAAATAAGTCAAATTAATGTCTGTTAGCCAACTCATAGCCCCTGAACCAGATTCCTAGTCTACAAACATGATTGTCACAGATTATCTATCTATCTTTTGTACCTGCAGTGTGCAACATCATAGGCTCAGGAAAAATCTCCTTTATCCCTTAATTCAAAATTCTTTGCTGCAGCATGTCAAATTGCAATGCAAATGGAGCTGAAAAGGTTGTCTCACTTCATCTTCAGTCCATATTCAGTGCCCACAGACACGGTTTCCACAATCACAGATTGGAAGTGCAACAAAGACTCCCCAGGGTGTGTGGGATTCCATACCGGTGCCCTGGCTACAAATTGTACAATGGTTAGGGACAGTCTGAACTTCTAACACTCACCACACGATGTCGCCCTCTACATACCAGTAATTGCCTACGATTGTGAAGAGGCTCAAATGTCGCTAAAATGGGTCTGTGTGCTGGTAAGGCCTTCGCGCATAGCAGTGGTTTGAATCAGAGATGGACACGTGTAGTAAAAACTGACTAGACAAGAGTTTTACTGACAACAGATTTTGCTGCCTCGAGTTTACCCCAGTAGATCACTGCCTGCTGTATAAACGTGTTTATTTACAGATTTGTGTTTATTGAACGCTCTGGCCATAATGTTTCAGTGATAGCATAGGTTGTGTTTTTGAATTACCTTTTGAGAAGAATAGATATTCTATCTATATTCTAGATATCTATCTATCTATCTATCTATCTATCTATCAGTGTCACCAAAGCTGTATTGGCAGGATTGTCAGTATTTACATTATTAAAGCTTTTATGGTAAGCTACCAAAATAAAAAATAAACAGGACGACTTAAGTAATTATATAAAATGGAAATGTAAACGTGTTTATTTACAGATTTGTGTTTATTGAACGCTCTGGCCATAATGTTTCAGTGATAGCATAGGTTGTGTTTTTGAATTACCTTTTGAGAAGAATATCTATCTATCTATCTATCTATCTATCTATCTATCAGTGTCACCAAAGCTGTATTGGCAGGATTGTCAGTATTTACATTATTAAAGCTTTTATGGTAAGCTACCAAAATAAAAAATAAACAGGACGACTTAAGTAATTATATAAAATGGAAATGACATTAAAAGGAGACAAAGTACAGTTAAAATAAAATAAAATGAGGTGAATTCACATATATACCAAATTTAAGAAGTATACTACATCGATAGATTGTTAGCTACAAATGATTATTATTAATAATTACAATATTGCCATACTGAAATTCAGAACAGAGACAATAAATGTGAAGTAAATAAAGAAATGAAGAGGAAAATGAAACAAAGGGGGACAAAAAATCTCTATATTCACATTATCTCACTAGTTTATAAAAACGGGAATAAATGTATATAATATGGTATGCTTTATAAAATATCTCAAACTTGCTGTACTACAGCTAAAAATGATTTCTTCATAGCAGTAGTACAGTAAACTATATTATATAACTACTTAAATTATTAATTATTATTACGGGAATTAATGTACATATGATATTTATTTATTTATTTCTACCAGCTTACGCCACTACTACTTTTTATGCTACTACTGTGCAAATCTATTGTTCAGTTTTTGCCACTTTACCAGTGTATATGTAGCTTTTTGTTGTGCTTGAAGGGTTAAAATAACCTGCGATGCTGCTGTGTACTAGAGAGAGAGAGAGAGAGAGAGAGAGAGAGAGAGAGAGAGCGAGGGCGCGAGAAAGAAAGAAATTAAATATCTAAATAAAATAAAAACTTAATTAGGTATTCGGAATGCATTACAAATTAATTAAAATAAAAAATTATGCCAAAATAGATAAGTTGCAAGTTCATCTTGGATTTGTGAACGAAAGGAACGTAATTTTCGTTAATTAAAGGACGGAGTCTTCGATGAGCACGAGAAACAAGGTATGTCCAGTTTCTGAGGAGAGCGGAGGAAATCAAAAATGTCCTTTTATTCTAACAGTAGAACCGTTATTTGGACGGTGGAGGATGCAGGAAGCGACGTCGCCGAGTCGAGGCATCATTGCAGAGAGCGGGGCCGCTCGCTCCGCAGGGTCCTAGTGTGATGTTTTGACAGGCTGCAGCTTCAATCTGTTGACACTCCTTCAACACAACTGGCGGCGCAGAAAAGATATATCTTACAGTTTCCGATTTTAATTAGCGATATGGTCTGTCTTGCATATCTCGATGTAAAGCGGAATTAAAACGACAGCTGATGTTTCGCTGGTTGACTCATGCTGCCGAGATAAGTAAATCTACTGGCAGCAGCAGCATGGGATCACAACAAAGCCTGCCTGTCCATGCCAGTATGCGTGGTATTTCCCAAGAATTCATGCACCGTTTTATATATCAAATGACTTGAAATTGTCTCAAGTTCCTGTGACTCTGTTTACGGTTTCGTTCATGATCGGACTTCCTTTATCTGACAGAAAGATCAATTTGTTGTCTACAGAGATCCAACCCTGTTGGAAAATCCAGCTTAAGCTGGGAGCTGTGTTTGTAACATGGTGGCTGGGCTCTAGTTCATTTTCTTGCTGAATTTTGACCAGCTACTATGTTTTAAAAACCAGCTTGGTCATCTTAAGAGGCTTTGTTGCCGGTCTAAGATGGTCTGCCAGCTAATGACCATCTTAGACCATCTAGAAACGAGCTACCATGTTCCAAAGCACAGCTATCAGCCTCATTTAAATAGCTTTGTCTGCCAAAATGAATGATTTGTGTTTAAAAAATATTTGAAAACCGTGTTATGTAAGATGTAGTCTACACCTCAAAGTACATCTCAAGGAAATTTGAGTCATTACGGAAATGTTTTGCATCACTGCGTAAACCCTTTCCTTTGTAGTCTTTAATATTGTTGTGATTTTTATGTAGGCCTACTTTTTTCTTTTTAAAGGTTATAGATTAAAAATTGGTCTTTTTAATAGTCAATTAGTCATTTACTCTTGTTTTAGTGCAATTTTAAGTGAACTGTAAAAGTAAGAGGCGTCTGAGAATGCAGCTTTTCTGGCTTTATGACCCTGGGGCATGTGTGTGGCCATGGCAGAGCTGTCAATGGATGCTCAAAAACCATATTAGGGTACTAAACATGTAGGCATTTGCCCTGTACAGTTGCTGTTTTTTATATATATACTTTATGTAGTGGCCCCACTTGATTTGTCAAATGAGCTGTCAAAAGTATTTAGACAGTACATAGGCTACACTTAAAAATGAATGCATTCCATTGCATTAGATGCAAAATATCAAATCAAGTTTCATTTAATGTCTTTCTTAGTGAACTGGCTTTATGTATGAACTCTATTAATTTGTCTGCAAATGCCACTTGGTTAAATGTTTTCCATTTAAATGCACAGATTCAGGTCATTTACACGTGCTTCACACAGCTACAATTAATCTCGCTCTCTCTAATTACTGCATTAGACTGCATTTATAACTGCACTATGGCTCGGGCCTTCACAACTAGGTCTAAAATGATGTTGTGGAACTAGCAACTGAGGCTTGAGACTTGATGCTTGTGAAATTAGTCCTACATGCAAGAGTGTTTTAAGGACAAAAACCTGACAAATGTCTTGAAATACATAATCTGAACAATGTCTTGTGGTAACTGTAGTATAAGCGGAATAACTGACTTCGGGCCATTGAATTATTAGAAAAATAATGCCCCGCTTGGTGTAATGGCTGTATCACCACCTCGTGTGTGCATTATTTTTCTGATCAATTATTCTTTGCATATTTCTTATAAAATATGTCAATTATTTCTGTCTTATTCATACTTTCTCCTTTTCTCTGTTTTGCGGCTGATAATATGGACTGATCCTGAAGGCTGCCACTTCTTATTCATGCAGTAAGGAGGAGAAGCAGAGGGCTATGCTGTTTCTGCTCGTCTTTACTGCTGTTTGATTAACCATGATGAAGACTGAACCCCCATCTGCAGCCAGCGGCAGCGCCAGCACCACCCTCGTAGCAAGAAGCGCATCACCGCACAGAAACGCCTATGAAGCTGGAATTCAATCTCTCAAGCCAGTAAAAGATTCCAGTGCTGCTAACGGGGAGGATGGGAAACCTCGACTACAGGGCCGGGGCCGCAGGTACGGCTCCAATGTGCACCGCATCAAGAATATGTTCATGCAGATGGGTTCTCCTGGGGAAGAAGAGGATCCGTCGAAGGCCAAAGACCAGGCAATCCGACTCTCCCTCCCCAGAGCAAGCAGTCTGAATGAGAATGTGGATCACAGTGCGCTGCTCAAACTCGGCGGGACTGTGTCAGAGCGAGTTAGCCGCTTCGATGGAAAGACCGACGGTAGCAGCTCCCATGGACCAAGCACAGGCTTCTCCAAGCTACAGGAGACACGGAAGATATTTGAGCAGCGTCACCTGCAGGAGAAGCAGGCTGCGACTAATCGAATCCTGTTAAAGAAAGAGTGGGCGTCGGGGTTCCAAGACAGCCGTTTGGATGTGGTGGTTCGCTTCAATGGCAGCACAGAGTCATTGGACAGACTGGACGCGGGGGACTGTCGAGCAGATGCAGTGTCCCCTACAGTCAGCCAGTTGAGCGCAGTGTTTGAACGAACAGACCAACGCAACAACCTTCACCGACCATCTTCAACCTCCCCACTGCCTTCTCACGGGGTAGGCTCTACCCCGGGCAAGGTGGGAGGAATCAGCTCCAAAATTGTCACTAGAAAGGGACGAGTCTCCCCTCCGACAGAGAATCAAGAGGAGGGAGCTCAGCGCAAAGACCAAGAGGCTGCACCTGGGAGTCCGAAGAGTAGAACAAGCTTCCAAGCTGATGGACCCAAAAGCAAATTATCCGAGGATGTGGCTTCTGGCAATGCTGGTACGGATTTCAATACGTCCACGTCAGAAGAGATCCATAATGCATCGGGCAAGGATTCCAAACCAGAGGGGCATGCAGCACCAGAAGCACCGGATGCTGGGAGCAGACTGGTACAGGCGGATGTCCACGCCTCTTTGGAAAATGGGGAGGCCACCAGCAGCCATGAGCCCTCAGAACAAAAGGAGGAAATTGGACAGGCCTGCGCTGAGGAGGAATCCCACAGAGAGGATATCTCAGAAGCAGACCTGGTGGACATCAGCGCATACAGCGGGATTGGAGAGGACTCTGGTGGTAGTCAGCTGGATGAAGATGAGGAGGCTGAGGATGATGGTGCTTACGAACCAGAATCCAGCTGTTCAGAAATCCCTGGGCTGCCTGTAGAAGATGAACCACCCCCCAGCAGGAAGATTTGTTTCAGTACAAACCCCATCAAGGTAAGTGCCTAAAACACGTGAAAGCAAGAACAGAAAGAAACGCCTTGTGTAATAAATTAAATGCATTAGCGTGACGGCAGGGGCGTAAATTTCGTCTAACAGTTGGGGGGGACAATAAACATAAAATTTCTCAAGAGCAATTTTTGAAGGGGATGCTAAAATTGTACTTATAAGGAAAAGTTTACACAGAAGAAAGCCTTACTACTATTAGTGTAACGGAGACCGTGCCAAATTAGACAACTTCAAGCTGCTGTGGTCACGCAGCGACAGCGGTCGTGTCTGTTGTAGACATTACTATCCGTCAAGCAGGTAATGTTATTATTGCTAACATAGTGGACTCATCGAAAAATACATTGGCATCATCTGAATTAAAGAGAAAATAATCACTTCATCCGATGTTTAAGTGAATAAAATAGCCTTGACAGCCTTGGAGTTCCACAACTATTGACTTTGTTCTCGCTCACCGGACTTGTGTGTGTGTCTTTGTGTAGGTGATGCAGGGTTGTCAGGTTTTCAACCTACGGACATGAAAAACCCGCGTCAACAGTGTTAAAGTAGCCCAATTCCGTGGGAAAACCGCGGACTTGGCAACACTGAGGTGATGTAAAAGAGGAAAGCAGGCATTTGGACCAAAGCACTGTGAGGCAAGGGAGGGGGAGACTCAAAATGTTTCTAAACTTAAAACCCATTTTTGCCCCGTTTGGGTTGTTTTACTAGTTACAAAGATATTTAAAGTATAAAAGGTTATTTACATTACAATACACAGCGTGGTTTTTAATCATAATTTTAGGGGGGACAACCCTCAGGGGTCCTGTCCCCCCCCCGACCCCCCGGGATAATTCCAGTCCTGGCGACCCTCTCTGCACATTTTGCATGTCCCTCTTATTTAACACACCTGATTCAGATAACCAGCTCGTAAGAAGAGAGCTCCATGCATGAACTGTGTTCCGACTGACAGGGTCCCTACACAGTTTTCATTGCTCCCTACTCCCTGAGTACAGGAAATCCGTTGAAGTTTACTTCACTTTGGAACATTCATTCACAGATTTGCGCTACGCCATGGCCTGCAGCGTCTTCACACACAGACGAAACTTACTAGAGATGTGTGAAGTGTGACATAATATACCTCTGTAAATAAAGACAATTTAAATTCACGTCTCGCTCACTTTAATGCCCTTTGAATGGAACATATACGCTGCCTTTGTTTGTTATTGGCATGATGCTGAAGTAGTAGATACCTTTGTCTCATCCAATGTTCAGATACAGATTCTCTAATGAAGGGAGGACTGCTTCACGCTTGCAGAGTCACCTCTGGGCACTGTCAGCACTTTGATACAGCACACACATGTCATTGGCCCTCTCCAGCTGCTGACGGCCCACTTCTGCTGGTTTAAGAGCTGCTGTCTCGACTGCATGGTTAGTCAGGTGGTGCACAGTGTCCTTTGTATGAGAGTCACATGGTCGTGTTCCTCTGTGTTTTGGTGACTTTCACAACTGAATTTCTATTCTTCAGACAATGGCACATTCACATAATGACCAACACTATCAGAGCGCCATCGTTTCAAACTGTTCATGTGGTCAACAAAGAGCAAAGTTGTGTTTTGTGCTTTCAAACATGCATTCGCATCCAAAACAGCAAGACACTTTGCTCTGGATTCACGGCATGAGAGTTGGACAGTGATAGTGGCCCTCCAGGACCAAGTTTGCCCATCCCTGGTATTAAGTATTAAAGTGTGCAAATTTGGGTTGATTTGTGGGGGAAAGGAAGGAAAAAAGACTCTTTCTGAAACCATGTCTGCTGTCGTTACATGCTAATGTTGTTGCATGTTTGCTTTCATGAATATTCATTGTTCATTCATCTGTATTCTCGTTGATGATTTAGCATTCACATCTAGTTTATAGAGCGGACATATTACTAAGTGCTTTGTGAATCCAGACAGGCGTGGACAAACTCTCTTATCCTCTCAAACACAGGAAGAGCTACAGCAATTTCAGCGGAGGCAGGTGGTTAATGCAGGATTGTTGGTGGAAGTTGACTTTCAGAGTTGATCTCAGACCTGGTTTGCAATTCATTTCAGAAGTGAGAAGCTCTGGGTTTAGATGTGATGATCAGATCCTAAAACAGCATGGAAAATGAAAGTTTTACTTAACTTGAGGTAGACTGGAGGAAAAGCAGTACAGAGGAAGTGATATTCAAGTTTTCTAGACTCTAGACGCTTTAGGAGATATTCTAGATTGCAGCTACCTACATTAATGCATATAGGTCATTTTTCCATGAAGAAAATATGCCAGAACAGGATCCACCATATAACATAACATTACCTTGCTGTTTAACAGCCTCAATAAACTGTTGTATTTGGACTCTGTCTGATTGTCTCAGCTGGCATATGTGTGCTCTAGCAGCTCACAACCTCAACAGACTGCGTCCATTCCTGCTGCTAAAAATAGTTCTCTTCACTTTCACATAATCCAGAAAGTCTTACTCTCTGCACTACAGGTGGTGATGGAGCTTTCTCTGGATTTAGGTAGCACTGATTCCAGGCAATAACACAGGGAATAATAGTGCTGTGTGGTGTCATTGCGTTGCCGAATGAGGCCCGTTATCAGGCTGCAACAGGAAACTGACAAAAAAAAGGAAATTCTGCCTTAAAGGGGCAGTGCAGTTTTTTTTAATGAGAAGCTGAAACCAGTGAATGCATCTGCTTGGTTGCCTTCTACACGGAAGGATATTGAGTGGCTTTTGTTAAAGCCAAGCTATGCCTCAAATGAAAACTAATCTAGCATATACCATCATAACTTAACAGCCCACTTTTGTTCTCCAGTGACATGAATGATGCATCATTCATTCAGATTCCACAGTATCTGAAGAATATCGTCAAGGACTGCTGGGTAGTCAGTAGGGCTGGTCGATATGGCAAATATTTACGATATATTCGTTAGTTGTTGTATAATTTGAGCATCAGTAAATAACGATTTAGTAATTCTTTTTAGGGTGCATATTATTTTGTGCATATTAATACAATTATTAAATATGATTTTTTTTCTTGCGTTATTTAGTGAAATACAGTACAGAAAACAACTTTTAAATTGTTGCTTATAACCAGATTTATGCTATATTTCTTTCATTAAACATTTTTAATCTAATTAGCAACCATTGCTGTTTAGCTAAAAATATTGAACAAAATTTACCTTTTAAGCCATTTCAGTCAGTGTTATTCTAGTTTTATTTATGTACTATTATAGTTTTAATTCAAATCTATAGAATTAGCTTTTATTTTTGTATTTTCAGTTTTATTTTAAATTTTTGTTTATTTCCTAGGTATGTGAGTTTGTCGTTTTTATAATCAAATGTCATATACTTGAGTTGTTTATGTCATTTGTCTGTTTAATCTTTTATCAATAACCCTGCTTCTAGCCATGAGGTTGCCAAACATGCCTGTTAGTTTGCCAGAACTATAACCTCCAACCTTCCAATTAGAACGCTGATATATTGTGATCCAGTGGTGTACATTGATTGAAAAAGACAGAGACATTATTAGGCTAGTTGTTTAATATACTGAAAAGCAGGGCTGTTTCAGTCCTGTAGAGGGCCTTTGGCTGGCTTTTGGTGAGGTTATTGATTGATGTATGGCCTCATTTTGTTAAACAGTTCTCCCTGCCCGTCCCCTCAGTCAATGGCTTGCTAGAGTACTGCACACGGTCAGACCCCAGGCATACTCACTAGGGATGCAACAATACAGTTAGCCCACGGTTCAATACATACCTCAGTTTTTTAACCACGTTTTTCGGGTTCAATTCGGTTCTGATGGCTTGGCACATCAGAGTGTTTTAAAATTTGATTTTTAAAACAATGTAACAACAGAAAAATCCTGTACACTTGTGTACACTGGAAAAAGAAATGTATTATCATGTCTACTTAAAATTTATTTTGAGAGAAGTACCATTTTTCCTAATGTTTACCCAAAATAGGCTATTATTGAGTGCTGTAATGTCTGTTTCATTCATACTGGTAGCCGGAGGGCACTCTCGCGCAGAGATTCCACATATATGTCACAGAAGTAATATAACTTATGACTCTCCAGGAAATCAAGTAGGGGGAGGCTGCAGACCTGGAGCAGGCAGATCTACGGCCCAGGCAGTTTTACGCCCCTGTTGTTCCTGATGCGTCCAGTAGGGGGAGGAGGATATACGTCAAAATCATTAAATCGATGCTCGAAACTTACACATTAATAACCGTCCCGTCCATAGACATTGACTAATTGAGTGTTTTGTTGTTGTTTTTTGTGTGCATTTAAAGGCACAATATGTAATTTTTCGCCGCTAGAGGCATGTATTCAAAACAAACAAAGAATCAAATGTAGTTTGATGACGGCGTGACTGAGTGTGGAATCATGGGATTTGTCGTCTTCATCCCCACAGCCGATGCAATCCGACGGGACTCGGGCAGAAATCATGTTCATGGATGAGCTAATGATTTATTAAAGTAGTAGAATGAAGCACGGTGAGGCTGAAAGCCGTCAAAGCGAAACGAGGCCGCTGAACGAGCGTGACACACGGCTCGCGGAGCTTTTATTATGCCACAGTCGACCGCTTCCGCTCCTTCCGGTCATGCGTATGTGGGGAAAAAAAACAGCACTGTTTTATCATACTATATAAGTTTGAAAGTTCTGTTATAATGCTACTCTGTGTGGTCGTCACCGGTCTATTAAAACGCACAACATATTAAAGCGTCTTTGGTGTTTCCATGTTTTCTACAAAACAAAACCGGAAATCGAGGGGTTATGGCGTCATTGGCAGGCGACACAATGACACTATGGACACGGTCCATGTCACTAGTTAAAATTGCTTATTTCTCTGGATTTAAACATTCTTCGAAACATTTGGGATAATGTAAGTACACAAGTCAGCAAAATATATAACACTGTTCTAGTGGTTTTTGGATATTTTAATAAAAAAATCTTATATATTGTGCCTTTAAAAATAAACATTACATTAGGATATCAGATGATCTGCACTACAGATAAAAATATCTGGATATGTCGACGCCGATGGCCTCGTGGGCAGCGCGCCGACATACAGCGCCATTGCGCTTCGGGTGTCACGAGTTCGAGTCCCGGCTCGCGGACCTTTCCCGATCCCATCCCCCTCTCTCTCACCCACTTCACTTCCTGTCGACCTATACTGTCCTATCTAAATAAAACGCCATAAATAAACCTTTAAAAAAAAATAAAAAATATCTGGATATTCACTGCTGGTCTGAATATCATAGTCTACCTAATTCATAGCCTACAGGAGACAACTGAATTAGTGTTTTTGAAAAATGTATAATACACATTTATTAATATTACTCATTAAATTAATATTACTCATTAATTTTAAATAAAAAGTTACCACATTCAGATATTAACCATATTTAGTCCATCAGACATACAGTGTAATCGTATGGACCATCAATGAAATATTTATTTAAAATGTATTTATGCTTTAGTATTCACTATTGTGAATACAGCTACAAAACAGTGTCTTACATGGCATTTTATGAAGACAAACACAATTCACCCCTTTCTAAAATTCCAAGGGCCATTTAGCCATCTGAGAAGAAAAAATACAACTTTTTTTGTTTACAACAATATTATTTATTAACACAACTTATTCAAAATATGAACTAGGATGACTCTCCTGCTGCTCTTCTTTAATTGTTGCTCATTCCTCTTGTCAAAATGCCCCCGCAAACTGATAAAAAAGCAAAAGTTGGATAGTTATCGAGTTATAGTTATTCGATAGTTATGTGACTAATCGCAGGATCTCATGTTTGACCATGTTTCCCTTTATAGGATCCTTACAGTACCTTATGTAAATGACAGGTCCTCACAGAAATTTCTCCTCAGCCTCCAGATTTTCCGCAAAAGCAAGGGTGCAGATAATGGACTACCAGAGAAACAATTGAGATTGATCACACCCCAAATAGCCAAATATCATTTTTTACAACAAAATGAAAAGTGTCTCTTCTATAATAACCACAAAAACAATTATTTTTAGAGCAATGGTCTCACATTATGGATAAACCATTTGACATTAAAAACAATGTGAATCTGATATCATGCAGAGCACAGCTAACACATGAGACCTACCTCTGGAAAAAGGATATCCATAATGAATTTGATCTCGTCACTCTTGGGTGTGCTGTCCAGAATTGAAGTCAGGTGAGAGTGGATTGCATCAATCTGCTCCTGATCTTCAATGTATACAGGCACAGGGGCTGTCTTGGCAGAATGCTTGGAAAAAGTGTAAAGCCACTTTGAATTCTTTTGGCCTTGCCTTTCAAAATTAAGAAAAGTAATAATAATTTGCTGACCCCCCAAATAGGACAACTCTAGTTACTGACAATAAACAGGCAGATTCATAATTATAATGTTTTAATTTCATTTAAATTGTTTGAATGTAGGTTATCAAGAATAGAAATGTATTGCCATGTGGGAATTTTACTGAGGTGATTATGAAAACAATGACATGGCATGATTTATTGATGCCTTATGACTATGATGATGATTTATTGCATTGTTCGTCTGTGCTGTGTTGCCTTAGTCTGGTCCGTTATTTCCATTGGCAAGGAAGGGACTTCAAGAATGATACAACAAACTGAGATGTCTCAAACTGCTCAATTAGACGTAGACACTACCACTCCCTGATTGCAGGAATGTCAAGCTAACAGAAATTGAAATGTTACAGGATTAGTATTCAGTTCTTATTCTTAGAACTCAATGACCAGCAATAAAGTACAACAACTTTATAGCAACCCTTTAAGGAAGACAACAGAAAAGCCCACCTAAGGGACATTGAATGGAGTGTTCAGCACGGTGTAGAGGGCATACTGTCGACGTTATATGCCATAAGAACGTGGCAGTCGTCTCTTAGCTGTGGACCTAAAGATGTCTCTGTGCTGGTCATCTCCAAAACCAAGCTTTGATTACTATACAAGGAGTCAAGAAGGAGGATCTCTATTAATAGTGGCTTCAGCACCTATAGGGATGCATAAGCAATGGTTGTGGCCAGGGAGTACAGATAGTGTTATGACAATACATTTCACATTTGCATTATCTTTGCCTTATGATATTGTGGTAAAATCACCCTCCATAAAACCAGCATAAAGGAACAATCCCTCCAACCCACAAAGTTTAATAACTACTATATTCTTATGAGCTACACCATGTAAAATCTTACACATAACAGATAATGGTCTGGGCTAGTCCAGTATGAATGAATGAAATCTGATAAGGATCACTATTTCAAAGCAGCTCCTTTATATCACTGTTGTTGTTTTAAAGACTGGATCATAATATTCCAAAAATAATTGCTTTTGAATTTCAGATTTGGATGGTGGATTATGATATTGATGTGTTTAAACGCCTCTAGGCCAAACCCAGATTTATATTTACAAATTTTCACAGTTTAAAAAAGACTAACAAGGTTAAACTGCTGTGTCAAATCTATGTTTGTTTAACAGCAGTCTGGCAAATATGACTTGATGGCCAATATTAAAGTCTGACTTTAATTAAAGAACTAAAGTTTAGCCAATATCCAGATGTGCACTTCATTGGAAGTGACAAAAAACGTCTCGGTTACATATGGTAACCCTCGTTCCCTAAAGGAGGGAACGGAGACGTCACGTCGGATGACCGACGAATTGGGATCTCGCTTAGAGAGACCAATCTACTTCGAGTGTAAACTAAACGAGCCAATGCCCATGGGCATGCGATTATTGCATCCAGCTGCCGCTGATCACAGCGTGAGTATAAGTAGGCAGCAGATGCAGCGCATATTCAGCTTTTCGCTTCGGAGCCGAGCGATCACATCGTTCTGCTCCTGACTACTCTACTGAGACAAGAAGACTGAACGAGTTCAGCACGCTCTTGGAGAGCTCTTCGTGTTGGCGGTACGGCGCTTCAGCGGTGGTGGTTTCCCGTGTCGAGTGGGTTGCACACAACAGGCTGCACTACCCCTGTGTGTGTTGCAGACGGCCATCTCCCCTGTGCGCTTCAGCACGCTAAAAGAGCT
>NW_015654499.1:119363-148463 GCF_001515625.1 Sinocyclocheilus rhinocerous
ACCCAGAAATAGAGGAATTGCTCTTTGTCGAGTATTTGGGTACCACCGACCGAGAGGTCGGTAGCGGAAAAAGATGAAAAGTTTCTCCGCCCGGCCCTCCTCAGGGGGAGAGAGTGGTGTGCTTACCATCTCCCGAAGAGCAGGTCCCTCCACCTCTGGGTTGCCCGTTCTAAGCGAGATCCCAATTCGTCGGTCATCAGACGTGCCGTCGAGAGTGACCGACTGAAAGGGAACAACTTTATCATGGAGGTTTTATATTTTCAGCATGTTGGTTGATTCAAGCCAATTTCTAGTACTTTTGTAAAGGCATTAAGCTGATATTTATCATTGTTTTATTATCATTAGCATTACACTGTCTCCTGCTGCAGTGAGCAATCCGCACTTGTTAAGTACACTGCATTGGTAACAGATCTAAAGTAATGAACAATGGCGTCAAATCAAGGAAAAGCTGTCATTTCCTCCATTGATTTTCTCTCTAGTCGGATTGATTATTTCTGGTGTTTCTCTGTGGCCTGTAGTTGGTTGTTTTTGCTCCTGGGGAGAGTCAGAGTAAAGGAGGTCAGAGGTGCTTCTGTCTTGTCAGATGTCTTTTTAAATGATCTCTTGCTCCGAGCCATTATTCAGCTGCCCCTTACATGTTACGAGCCATTTAGTGATGTTTATCTTTTTATGATACAGCTCTGCATTCTGCATCAGCTTTGCCATCTTAAAAACCTCTCCCATTTAGACTGGTGGGATTGTCTTGGTATGAGACGTGCATTAGCTTCTGGAGAAATTGCTTTATTGCATGACAAATAATGGCATAGTTGTATTGCCAAAGTGGTATCAGGTTGCATAATAGTTATGATGGACTGTGCAAATTGTCTTCTATGACAAATTATATAAATGTCTTCTCTGTCTAAGCCTTTATATTTTAGTGACATCAAGCCTTGTGTTTTCTTATTGTTACAACCAGTACTGTACTAATGACAGTTTACCTTTATTTATTTAACTAATTAGCTAATAGCTTTTATCCAAAGTGACTTACAAATGAGGTGCATCACAAGCTGTTTTTCATTTTTTATTTTTTTTTACCTTTACCTTTTCTACAAAAACTGACCCTGAGAAATGCACAAGAATTCCAATGTACTGTAATGTACCTGTGCAAATGGCAATAAATTCTATTATATTCTATTCTATTCTATAAGAGCAATATTTGCAGTGCACAATGCCAAGTTTTAATTATAAACTCGATTTGCACACAAGCTAGAGCAGCAGTGAAATGCAGAAAAGAGAAAATGATGAAACAATATTTGTTTGTTTGTTTACCAAAAGAGGTAACAATATTACATTTTTTATTTAAATATTTTATTCAAATATTAATTTATTTTGTTAAGTGATATGTTCAATGATAACCAATATGCAGAAACAATTTAAAATTGTTTTTATGCTTCCTGCAGAAAAGAGAAAATGCCAACAAGATGTATTTGTTTGTTTGTTTATTGAAAGAGAACAATATTTATTTATTTAAATAAATTACACATTTATTTATTGATATGTTACATGATTAATATACAGAAACAATTTTAAATAGCTTTAGGTAAGACGAGGTAAATGAACAATCATTACAATATACATAATGTACAATGTAAATATTTTATTTATAATAATGACTAATAATGTGATGCCTTAATATTTATTTTATGCAGTATCATCTAGGGCTGGGCAAAAAAGATATCACATACACAGCAGCTGGAAGTTCTTCACGGCAGCCCGTCAAAATAAAAGTTTAGTTTAACGTTCTACTGTCAGAGTATATTACTATTTAGCAGTCTTAAGACTCAATGCTACTACTGCTAAAAAAAAATCGAAAATCGAACCGAGAGCTTGCGAATCGAAATCGAATCGAATCGAATCGGGACATCTGAATCGATACCCAGCCCTAGTATCATCTTTGTTTTAGACTAAAACTGTTAGGCTTAAAATGCTATGCATTTCTCGCTTGAGAATGAATTGCTGTCACATAAAAAGTTTAGCAATTTTTGCAAACAATGCCCAATGAACCACAAACTATAATTTAGCAAAGGTTTTAATCTGAAGTGGTTTGTTTGTTCACTTATTATAAGGACAAGTGTTTTTTTTTTTTGTGTACACATTTTTATATTACACATTCATTCAGATCTTGAACCTCTAGGTCACACCTCTGCAGTCATTGTTGTGCCTGATGTAAAAATTCTGCACATAAACAAGCTTAATACAACGAATGTAATCGCTCATGCTTACTAAATCATGTTTGTTGTTGAGTGATTTAGTCTCTAAAGCATTGGAACAAAACTACATGGTTTGATACATATTTCAGCTGTAATTTTCTCATAATTATCCCAGATGTTTTCAGCCTGGAATGTGTCCCTCTCTGAGCTCTCTTTGTTACGGAGCAGCAAAACAAGTGCGTGAAACATGGACCAGTATCTGTTTTTAGCCATTGAGGACATTAACTAGATAGAAGCAGCATTCTTCTGATGATGTTTTGACTGAGGTGTGTGGGATGGAGTTATTTTGTTCTATCTTCTTTCTTGGTACATAATGCACCTTTAGCCGCTTTCTAGTTCCTGTATAAGAAATGCCAGCCAAGGCAGCAAGCGGCTTTTTTTCTTTCTGTGTGGGAGAGCAGAACGTCAGTCCTTGGATGACTCACAGGGAGTCTGTTGTAGAAAGGTTGCCAGAGTCACACTGGAATACCCAACATTCCCATTGATTTCTTTATTTCGTTCTTGTCACTGCCGTTTCTCTATAGCTGTCTTCTTCGAGCGCTGGCCATCTGGAGAGAGAGAAATGGGGCACACTGAAGCCTCTGTTCTCCACTTCTTCATCTCACATTATCTCACTCAGCCTTTTTCTATTAACATTCTCTCTATTTGTGTCTCGGACATGTGCCATCCAAAGAGGTCTATACCTGGAGAAAGCCGTTCCCATTCATATCAGTCACTCGTCACAATGTAGTGAAGGTTTTTGAAGAATGGAGGTGTTAATTATATTAGACATGAAAGTACAGTACACCCCATAAGCTGGAGCACAACAGTCAGCATGGTTGGGAATAATTTTAACCTTGTTTATTTTTTTTATTATGTTGTCATTGTTTTTGTATGTATGACAGTTTGCATCTATATTGGCCATATTTTATGGACATTTTAAACAAAACAATAAAGTTTTTTTAAGATATAAAGTAGATTGTATATTAAGATTATATCACTTAAAGAAATATACAATTATAATTTGTAAAATATACAGGCTGCAATATGCCATTCTTAATGTCAGAAACATTGGCACTGTTTTTTTTTTCCTTCAGTAATTTCTGGCACCCACATTTCAGTTTTTTAACCTAAATTTAATATATTATATATTTTACAGTGTATGAATAGTCTAAAATGTTCAATGAAATATAACATTATACCTGAACCATTGGGGGAAAACTAATTAAAACTGTGATTTGACCCCTTGGACCCACTTTATATTAAGTGTCCTTAACAATTCAATATGAACACAATAGGTACAATAGGTTTTTGACGGAAGTACATAGTAGGTAAAGGCGCCTAACATAAAGTGGGACCGACCCCTTTAAAGGGATCACCTAAAATGAACATACTTTTCATAATTTTCTCACCCTCAAGTTGTTCCAAACCTGTATGAGTTTTTTTCTTCTGTTGAACACAAAAGAAGATATTTTGAAATATTTTGGTAACAGCGGACGGTAGCCATTGAATTCCATAGTATTTTTTTTTCCATATAATGGAAGCCAATGGCTGCTGTCAACAGATTGGTTTCCACCATTCTTTAAAATATCATCTTTCGTACCATGGAAGAAAGAAACTTCCATTTGGAAAAACTTGAGGGTGAGCAAACGATTACATAATGTTTATTTTTGGGTGAACTGTCCCTTTAAGAAACACTACAGGTGCATCTCAATAAATTAGAATGTGCTGGAAAAGTTCATTTATTTCAGTAATTCAACTCAAATTGTGAAACTCGTGTATTAAATAGCTTGTTGACTTCATAGTCTCTACCCTACTGTTTTCTTTCTTTACACTGCGATTAACACTCCAAATTGGTGGTTGCAGGGCTATGCTCGGCTTCCACATTATTTATGCATGATCTTGAATCTACTGGTCGTGTTTCTCTAAATGTTTCAGCAATACTGATCGGACTCTGAGCACCTCACTCTCTGCCACCTTGTTTGCTCTGATAACGGATCCTCGGATGGGTTTCCCTGAATGTTGCAGAGAAGGGACTTGGAGTGGAGGCAGGCACAGAGCCAGAGCTGCTTTGCCATCTCTGTTTTCTTATTAAACCCATTTGTTGTGCTCACATCTTGACAGCACCACTGCAGATACGGTCCCCAGCTTTGCCTGCTGTCAACAGTTAAAGGGAAGTTCACCAAATAAAAATAGTCCTCATTTACTCCACACTCATGGTGTTTTAAACCCGTATGACTTTCTTCTGTGTAACACAAAAAGTGAATGTCCTGGCCACATCCTGGCTATAATTTATGTTATGGCGTTTATAGTTTATAATCCCCGTCCACTTTCATTATATGGAAAAAAGTGGCCAGAATATTCTTCAAATAACCTTTCTTGTTCTACAAAAGTACGTACACTAGTGTTAAAGGGGTGGTTCATTGCGATTTCACTTTTTTAACGTTAGTTAGCCTGCTCTACACACGCTCTGCATCTCTCTCTCTATCTCATTCAGCTCAGCTCCAACAATGAACTGTTACAATTATACACTTATTTTCACATAGCTATGAGAAGCGTTAAACATGGACGCGCGTGCAGTTGCCGTACTGTATTAAAGTTTTAATCAGGATAAAACCGTATATTAAAAGCCTACAGAAGCAGTAGCATTTACAAATAACAGCGTATCTAAAAGTATGAGACAACAACAAACAAAAAACATAGGCCTACCATTAAAAGCCGTGCTTGCACAGGTTCTGCACGATCCTCTTCAATAATATCCTCTGCTTCTCAATCGGGCTCAAACTGATAAGCGGTATTAACGTTGTTTACAATACAACTGGAGCACATTCCGCTGAGGTGAGGGGCGGGACGTTTAGACGCGCACTAGAGGCAGTTTAGCTAATCACAACACACTGGGCTAGCTAACCAATCAGAGCCCATCGCCTATTTCTGAGGGAGGGTCTTCATAAAAGCAGGAAATTGATCAGCGCGTTTCTCAGAGAAGGGACAGAGCGGTGTGGAATAAAGGTAAATTATGTGAAAAATAATGCGTTTTTAAAAAAACGAAGCATTAACACATGTTAGACTGCACCCCATAAACACAATCAAGCCTAGAAAAAAAACAGTGAACCACCTCTTTAAAAAGTCTGGGTTCAGAAAGATCTTAATGTATTACTTCACCAATTCACCAAGGATGAATCAAATCCAAACCCTAGGTTGGGAATGACACAAGTGCTAGAAAATTATGACAGAATTTTAATTTTAGGATAAACTATCCCTCTATCCTTTTTCTGTGATGTTCCTGAAACACAAAGGCTTTAGTCATTCGGTCCCAAGAGACCGCATTCCAGCGCTCTGAATAGCAAGTCCTGATATCCAGAGACTGTAATACAATTACTTACATTTTTGTGTTTGTACTGGAAACTGCTGGAACAGCTGGTCAGTCCATAAATCAATATTAAGGTAGTATTAGTAGAAGCAGGACCAGCCACTGTGGCCTGGACAGGAAGCCCTGAAGGTGTGTGTGACTGGATTGTTATTCCTTCATCTGGTAAAGCCTGTTCATTTTACTCAAGCGACACTTGTAACGCTCACTGATACTGTCCCATTTTACAGACTCTGTGAGCTCCAGTGGCCCAGTGAATAACAAGTACAGTAGGTGCTGAGTTTTAATCACTCTACAAAACTCACATGTAATAAACGGAGCAATTCCAATAGGGTCCTCGCACTGCGGTGCTCGGGCCCTAAATATCTCAGAAAGTTTGGTGTTGGGTTAGTATGCAAAAAATCCCTACTCTTAGAGGGATAATTCACCCAAAAATGAAAATAATGCCATCATTTACTCACCCTCATGTTATTCCAAACCAGTATTTTTGTCCTTACAATGAAAGTCAGTGGGGTCCAATGTTGTTTGAACTACAACACTCTTTAAATGAGCTTCTTTTGTGTTCCACAGAAGAAATAATATAATATAAATACAGGTTTGAAATGGCATGAGGGTGAGTAAATGATGACAGAATTTTCACTATCTACTAAAAAAAAAAACTAAGGCCTGTACATCCTCAGAGCCCATTACGCTACAAGTACGCCAAGTATGTTTACATGCATTTTAAAACTTTTAAATCAAACTAAAGCAAAAGTTTGTCTTTTTAAGATGTCATGTAAACACTTTAGTCCGATGTAAGATGTTTAGTCCATTTAAACAAACTTACTTTTAACTCTTCGTCCATGTCAATTCACCCACAATGCCTCAGTCACAGACTGCGGAAAGCGAACAGCAGTGAGTCAAGCGGAGGTCAGATGTCCTCAGGACTCACAGCCGCTCGGTGAGATTAAACCAACAGGTTGATTCTTAAGGATTAGCAGCGTGAGATTAGAGGACTGTAATCTATAATAACCATTGACTGCTTTTCATGTTTTCACAGATTTGAATACAGCAAATAAATACACTATACTGTCTACTCTGTACAAAAGTTTGAGGTCAGTAAGGGTCCGTTTTTTGACAGAAATGAACAATTATTGCTGGGAAAAAACAAACAAACAAAACTTTACACAAGTAAAGATACAGCATGTTTTCCTCAAAAGCAACAACTTTCCATGCTTTACACAAAGTATTCTCTATTAGTTTTTCATTTTTCACACCGCAACAACATTGACGCATCCAACGCATCCAACTTTTATTGTCTTTAGTCGTGTTGCTCACATCCCGTCACTTGTGTCTGGTGTGTAAACAGTGTAATACTATGGATTTTTTTCACACATTGCGCCAATACAGGATTTTTAGTCAGACATGTTGCCAAAAAAAGCCAAATTAATTTCAACAACAAGTCCTGTTCACACATGACCTCTAAATGGAAAAATGTAATTAAATTTGCTGTGGAGGCGCCTACTGTCACATTTTCCCTCAAATAAATGTGTGTTATTCTCAACTCTGTCATAGATGAGGAAGTGTGAGAGCTGTAGACTTGCTCTGGGTCTGTTTTCCTATATGGATAATGGATGTTTGTATTTCAATGATGATTAAATATGTTTTTTGTTTTTTTGGTGGATACTTACTTGGCATTTATGCTGTAGAGCAGGGGTTTTCAAACTGGGGTCCGTGACGCAAAGCCAGGCGGTCCGCAAAATAATTTGCTGTACCGTATATTTCCAGACTGCAACTTAAGTTATTTTTATCTTCTGAAACGTGCTATGATTTATATTCCAAAGTGACTTATATAATGCATTACTATCAAATAAGCAATGCGTAAACACTTAAAAGCAGGCACTTCAAGGTTTATATAGCTAAATATATTTCTCATGTCTGTTTGACAAGTAGAAAGTATCGCTGAGTTTTTCTTCATTTTAGTAGGGATGCACCGAAATGAAAATTCTTGGCCGAAACCGAAAAAAATTAAACACTGGGCCGAATACCGAACACGTTTTTTCGAGTTTTTTCCCCCATGTATTTTGCCTAATTTTTTTCACCATTGCATAAATTAAAAAGCCAAAATGTGCTTTTTACTGTTTTGTCTTGCTTTTCAAAGAAAAAAAAATCTATTACAAAACAACAATTTAAAAATATTTAACACTGAACATTTTTAATATTCTAGCAGACACTATACCAGTGTTTCTCAACCCTGGTCCTGAGCGCTCCCCCAACACTGCACATTTTGTATGTCTCCCTTTTCTGACACACGCATTTCAGGTCCTGGAGTTTCTTTTAATGAGCTAATGAGTTGAATCAGGTGTGTTTGATTAGGGAGACACACAAAATGTGCAGTGCTGGGGGGCGCCCAGGACCAGGGTTGAGAAACACTGCACTATACCAACAAAACACAATTTAGCTTAAAATTAATAAGTTAGTAAAATAATCATTTTTGGCCATCAGACCCCCTTCTTGGGGGGGTCTTTTTTTTTGTTTTTTTTACTGTACAATTAAAAGCAGCCTTGCTGAGAAGAGACTTCTTTTAAAACATTAGAAAATATTACAGATCCTAATTTGAACACTATGTGTGAATGTTATAATAAATGTATTAAAACAGAGCTGTTGTAATGATTATTATCAATGCGCGCGTGTATTAGAAAACATAACGTTCTGCAGTTTATTTATTAATTGTTTAAGGCCATTTCGCGATTTCAGTCATCATACAGTAACCAGCAACAATCACCCCTTCCTCTTCTCTTTGAAGACATGCGATGCAGTCCTAAACAGTCTCTCGCTGTCGGTGCGTGTAATGATTTTTGCGTCTTTCTCCGACAGTTTAAATGCTTCCACACTGCTGACGTGTGTGCTGCATAATAAAGAGTGCGCGCCTCTCACTCTGCGCTGGTTGCTATTTGATCGCGTCATATCATTGTTGATACACAATGATGAACACTAATACAATTTATTCGACCGAACACCGAAAGAGCTTTTTTTGCTATTTTCAGCCGAGTAATTTCGGTTGCCGAACATTCGGTGCATCCCTAATTTTAGGAAGTGGTTCACATAGACCAAGACGGCAAGCGCATTTTGTTTGTTTTCTTTATTTTACAAAAGCACAACGTTTCACTGTCATTTTGAAGGTACACAAATAAAAATAGACCGTTTTGAATGATGTCTTGCTTTTATCTGACAGATATCACATTTTTCCACTGATGTAAGGAAGTGTTCGCGCTGGCGCCTCCCGCGCGCACAACATTTCAGTTCTAGCATTGCAACTTGACATCACAGCCTCACCATCAGCAAACTAAATGAGACAACTAAATCTCTGTTGTACAATATGTAGGTTTTGCCGGTCAGCGTGAGCATGCCGTGGTGTTTTTCCAAACACTTTTTTGCATATGTGAAGGATGCTGTTAGTAGATATTCGGACATGAGAGAAGTACAAAGCCTAAGTAAAGATACTTAGTAGCCTAATAGTTTAGCAACCAAATGTTAGACTTCATAACGATTCACTCATGGAAACGATTCATGCCGAATGAGAGGTTTGCGAGCCCACTATGTGGTTAAGTTGTAGTTTTTAGTAAGTAAATTTAGTTTGTTATGGACATAGCCATAGGCAACGATTTATGTTTCTGTCGGTGGGTGCAAAAAACGAGCATTTTGTTTTTTTATGAAACATTTTCACTGCTGTTTACATAAGTAAATGATAACCTGGCTAAGTTATCATACACATGCGCAACAAATGCTTAACATATTTAAACATTCTCATTACTCAGTAATTCATTGTACTGGGTGTTAGTTTTTTTCTAGAGGCTATACTCCGTTCGATGGTGCGTTTGATGAATTCACTACACAAAATTTATCTTGCGAAGTGAAATGCATGCAATTACCAACCAAATAATACACACATTCTTTCTATGAGGGTTGCACTTCACTAAATAAAATTATTTAATAAATTCCGGTTTACAAAAAGCACTTATTCGCACGTACACAGGACAAAGTTTGAGTTACACGTAAACATACCCTAAAATTCGTTTTATTTAGACCTATTCAGTATTTAAATTATTTCTGAAAGTAATAGTAAAATGCGACTTACACACCGACGCAATGTTTTGTTTTGTTTGAAAACCCCTGCTGTAGAGGATAATGTGACTCATTAAGAAAATGGAGGGGGAAAAATTAAATAATCTTGTTTGTGTTTGAAATTCTGCATTTTGGGCAAACTGGAAAATGACACTTGGATTGACATGCAGATCATTATGCAATGATGTAAGAGATTGGTTTATTGATCAATTGATTAGTTGATTGATTGGCTTCCCTTTAATGTCACTCAGGATCAATAGCACACAAATTAGTGTGTTGGATAGATTTGAATGCCACAATTAAACTCCATTTTAGGTCCTGGAGTGCTAAGTAAGTTTTTTATCTGGTTAAATAAAGGTTACTACTAGTAGTATTTAAATGGAAAATTAATTATGTTCAATATGTTCAATATTTGGGTGAGCTGTTATTTGAAAGGAGGAACAAGGGTAGAATTTAAGTTTACACAAATTTTGAACTCTATAAGGGTGTTAATGCTAGTAGTAGATGTGTTAGTGGACTTCCTTTGCGACTGTCAGCAAGCAGTGCCAATTCTAAAGAACTATGTAGTGTTTTACCCTGCTTGGTGAAGCAGTGATCATAATCAACAACTTCCTGTTGTGAAAGTTGGCGTCCTGCTTCTTTTCTTTATTTTTTGTGAAAATGAGTTAGAGGTTGCTCACTGTATCTCATTTTTATTACAGACCCACAACTCTGCTCTTACATTTTATTTTATTTTAGTAGTATTTTAGTAGTATGTATTAATATTTTAGCCCCCTGCTGTAGAGGATAATGTGACTCATTAAGAAAATGTTAAAAAATTAAATAATCTTGTTTGTGTTTGAAATTCTGCATTTTGGGCAAACTGGAAAATGACACTTGGATTGACATGCAGATCATTATGCAATGATGTAAGAGATTGGTTTATTGATCAATTGATTAGTTGATTGATTGGCTTCCCTTTAATGTCACTCAGGATCAATAGCACACAAATTAGTGTGTTGGATAGATTTGAATGCCACAATTAAACTCCATTTTAGGTCCTGGAGTGCTAAGTAAGTTTTTAATCTGGTTAAATAAAGGTTACTACTAGTAGTATTTAAATGGAAAATTAATTATGTTCAATATGTTCAATATTTGGGTGAGCTGTTATTTGAAAGGAGGAACAAGGGTAGAATTTAAGTTTACACAAATTTTGAACTCTATAAGGGTGTTAATGCTAGTAGTAGATGTGTTAGTGGACTTCCTTTGCGACTGTCAGCAAGCAGTGCCAATTCTAAAGAACTATGTAGTGTTTTACCCTGCTTGGTGAAGCAGTGATCATAATCAACAACTTCCTGTTGTGAAAGTTGGCGTCCTGCTTCTTTTCTTTATTTTTTGTGAAAATGAGTTAGAGGTTGCTCACTGTATCTCATTTTTATTACAGACCCACAACTCTGCTCTTACATTTTATTTTATTTTAGTCGTATTTTAGTAGTATGTATTAATATTTTAGCTTTAATAAAGATAAAACTAAAACTAAACCTGAAATAAACAAATTAAACCTAAGTATTAATATTTAAAAAAGGAAACATATATTTATAATCTATTATCTGTTTAAATTTTAGTTTAAATGTTTCCTTTTTTTAAATATTAATACTTAGGTTTAATTTGCTTATTTCAGGTTTAGTTTTAGCTTTATTTCAATTAACAAAAAATGTTTTTAATAGTTTTATTAAAAACATTTGCCAAATGAGCCAAAAGTAACATATTTTTCTTAAGGCATGATTTGATCAGACAGCCAACAGTTTTACATACTTATAATAATAATAATAATAATAATAAAAACACATTATTACTATTACTGTTATTATTATTAGTGTTATTATTAAAATGCAAAATTAGTGTATTTATTCCTGAGTCAATACCTGCTAAATATGCAACATCAAGTCATTGACCAATTTAGCATACTACTATTTGAAGATTTTGCATACTGCGTGCTGTTTCAGAAAAAATCCTTTAAGCATTTAGCAGCATGATATACTTTGCAGTAAGCTACTGTATATGCTAGTATTGTATTCCAGTTTTTATCCACCATCCTTTGTTGTCATGGTCAGGAACATCAGTACATACTAGTGTTATTATAACATTAGATGGCGAGGACTCTAAATATTCAAACCTCAGCACATGTCTGTTTCATAAGTCTGCATATTTCATAAATGTTCAGGACTTCAACAAAGGATTAAATACTAATGAAACCTCTACAAGAGAAGGACATCATTGGCTTTGTTATATGCAGATGAGCTAATCTGCATTAGATGAATATTAAATTGGAAGGGAAATGAAGCAATCGTTCAGTGCTGTTCTGACCACCCTGCAGTGTTTGTGCTGGTGCTCTCTCTCTCTCTCTCTCTCTCTTCTTGACCTGTCTGGGGGGGATACTGTAGACCACCCTGCAGCTGAATCACATGTGATTTTCAGGGTTTTAATTATTAGGCAAACACAGGTTGCTAAGAATATTTGTCACAACCTTTCAGAACGCTCGGGGGTTTCTCATGTGTGTGCCGGTGTCACCTTGTGTTCGTGTTTGTGAGTGTGTTTGTGTCTGTGGAGTGTGTATCCGTCTGCATGTAAAGACAATCTCCATGGCAACCAGGCGAGAAGTGTCAAAACAGTGCCTAGAGAGGCTGATCTGATCACTGTGGCACAGTTGCTTGCTTGGAAAAGACCAAGACATAAACTACTTGATTAGAAAAGTGCATACAAACTAGGGGTGTAACGGTTCAGATTACTCACGGTTCGGTTCACGGTTTTAGGGTCACTGTTCGGTTCGGTATGTGCTATGTTCAGGGAAAAAAAGAACTATGGTCAAATAAAAATAAAGCAAATAATCAAATTAAATGCAACAGTACAAATAAATACAATAGAGCAAAGATACAAATAAAATAAACTGTGTTTTTCAGGTGTTTAACCGTAATTTTGAGGCACAGAAATTTTAAAGTAAACAAATGTAAAACAACAGTGCATATTTCACTGTGTAAATTAAAGACCAATCCTTGTTGAAGTTACAAAAGCTATTCAATAAAGAGAAGTGAGTGATTTCCTTGTCTTTTGTTGTTTAACATTAAAAACACAAACAGCTGGAATTTCGGTTCCTTTAAGACATAATTCACAGATCCAGTGCACTGATACTGATACACAAGCGTGGTCTTTCTCGACTGTTTACATTCACTTAAGACATGACCAACAATGTTTGCAAGGATACTAACAAAGACGGGCATGTTGACATATTTTTTATGTTAGTTTGTTTGTCAGTTCAAATGCAAGTCTTGAAATGGAAATCAATATTTGCACTGCAATATTTGCAATATTTGTCTGACGAGGCTCTGCGTGTGCAGGTGCTATGGAGTACCAAGAGTACCGCAATACGTATCGTGGGTGGTGTATCACAGTTTTTTCGGTTCGGTTTGAATATCGTTACACCCCTAATACAAACACACTTGTATTTCTGTTTATTGTTGCACTTTGGTTTTCTGTATTGGTTGCATTGGGGTTGAATTTAAGATCTGGTCTAGTAAAACCAAGATTTAGGGTTTGGATGAGGGGTGATCCGTTCTGCCCCATTGTCACATAATGTTAGGCTGTTCCAAGTGGACTGTCCCAGTAAAAACTGTGAAGTTGCAAATAAAACAGATTACTACAGTACATTTTACACGAAAATACTATTTCAGTCTTTCTGCTTTCAATGTGTTACTTGCCATTTCTTTTACTTGTAATTATTTGTGAAATTTACTGGCAGTTTCTGAGAAAAAATTGTTTCACCTCCAGTTTTTTCTTTTCAGTTCCTTTGCGTAAACTGAGTCTGTTGCAAATGACCAGAAAACACACACATAGAAGATAAATGCCCTGTCTTCATTCGACAGATCCTGGTAGAAATATGCGAATAGATCTTGAAATATCAATACTTCCAAAACTGATGTTATATTAAGGCTATGTCCACATGAAGCCAGAGCTTTCCCTATCCAATCTTTTTTTTCCCCTCATCTCAAGAAATATCTGCGTCCACACGAAACCACAAAACCGACACAAAACGATGTAGTATACATGCCAGACCAGTATGTGGGGATCCGTGTGGACGAAACGCCTATACGATACAAAATGTATATATACGTATACAGCTAAACGCGTCTCCATGTGGACGGGGCCTCAGACTATTGACCCTCACATGATAACACTTACACTAATGTTTTATTAGTAATTTATCATGAAAATCATGAAAGTAAGTTGTGTTGGATACTGTTAATGGGACACTTGTTGTAAGTTTAATTAATAAATTGTTAAATAATTGATCATGTTGATTTGTTGTTAATGAAAACTATTTTTATTTTTTTTATTATATTTTTATGATCACTATTTGAAAGTCATCATTATTAAATGCAAAATTACATTAAAAATAATGTTAACTATACTGTAACATTACATCTTTTTTGTTTAAAAAGTTGTTTAAATTTTATATTTTATATATGTGTGTGTGTGTGTGTGTGTGTGTGTTTTAAATTATCCTTAATTTTAAATCATAGATGATAAATATTTAATTTACAAAATTATTATAAAACTTTATATTTTATAATTATAAAGTTACACAATTAACAGTAAATATTAAGCAGCAAAATGTCCCATTTGTGTATGCATTATTTGCCATTATTAAAAACATTACATTTTCATTATGTATTTTGGTTTCAGTCCTTGAAAAACCCATATTGGTCAACAACTACTCTAATCTTATAATCTCCTCCTTTTCATTCACACATTCACTCAAAATCAACACACACAGCTTTATGATGATGACCCTCAAATGCATGTGTTTGTGTGTGTGTGTGTGTGTGTGAGTGAGTGTGTGACTGCTCACATTCCAGCACCCTCCACATCTTCCTGTATGCAGCTTTAGGTTTGTGGCCTGCAGAGAAATGAGGGTTTGTGTGTGTGTGTGTGTGTGTGTGTGTGAGGGAGAGTAGAGGAGAGGAGAGGAGAGGAGAGGAGAGGAGCGGGGTGCTGTAATGCTAACACACTGCACTGTCCCCATGCATACCAGTGAGAGTTTAGAGTGTGTGAGCCAAAAACACACAGTCAAACCAGCTGCATTCCACATGCACACACTGCAAATGCATGTCCAGTTTAGAGCTCATTTGCTAATGCATGTGTATTATCTGTCACCTCATGTAATTTATTGTTTTTAGATAAGAGATCTTTATGGTGCATCAAGAAGGCTGAATTTCTTGTCATTAATGTCTTTGATAGTGAGAATAAGCCACAAGACTCAAATGGTGGTAATATGACACAAATGAAAATGAGTCTGTGAAGGATAGATGTACCATCTATTCAGTTGGTTCCATAAAGTTTCAGAAGGTCGTAGGCCACAACTAAGTTAAAACATGCTTTTAAAAGCACCCCCTTTTTTGAAAGACATATTTGAATGCTTTTGAATTCAAACAATTCCTCTTTTTTTAGTAGTATTTTATTTTATTTATTTGTTCTTTTATTTGGGGGAGGGTTTGGACTCCCTAGAAACCTGGAAGTTCCTGGACCCTGGTTTTAAAATCTTTGATTTTGAGGATTCACTCTTGCGATTAATTTCAGTTTATCACTTCCCAAACCATTTAGTGTGTTCGGTATGCGGCCAAATCCTTGTTTTCATTTGCATCAAATTAAGTGTGGCATGAACTCTGACTGCGGTCTACAAAGACTATGAATTCTCTTCTGCTCTGTGGAAGGAGTTCGCAGAGGTTGCATGTGTGTTTCAGACACATCTGGCCTATGAATTTCTGTCGTCCCGTCCAACATTCCATCTGAGAGAGAGAGGTACAGAAAGGGATATACCAAAAAGAGACAGAAAGATGGAACAGACTCCTAGCCAAAGACAGATGACCCACAGATGGCACCTGGCATTGCACAGTTTGAACTGGCCTACAAGACGTGAATGACCAAATCTGTGTTTGCTGGAATCCAGAGATCCCAGAATTTAAATTTATGGCATTTTATCTTATTCATCTTTAGTCACAAATCACATATGCAGGCAGCATAGACATGATTTCATCATTATATACATTTGCATTGCACAGCCATCAAGAGGAAGACAGGAATAAAGAGAGAGGAGGGGGAGTGAGAGAATGCGAAAAGGGGGGGGAAAATGGCACAACGATGTCATAATTACAATCGCCAAACCGGGCCGTTGCCATGGAGACATAGACATGTGAGCAGGCCGGTGGCATTCACAGTGAGGGTGCGCCGACCTGCTGTTCACTTCAAGCACTGAGATAGAGGGAATATTTTTAGATAAGAGATGCAGCGTTCTGAGGAAGGGAGGAGTGACCCAGAGAAGAGACGGAGGTGTGAGAGAAATAAAACGGTGATGTGGTACATTAAATCTAGCTGTGCTGTAAAATCCTGATGGTAGGTGATTATACCTGGTTTCTAGGTGGTCTAGATGGCAGGTAGACTGGGTTTCAACAAAAAAACAGCTATCATTTCTCAGAAATCACCTTGACCACCTCAAGCAGATTTGGCCCAGTTTTTCCAGCAGATGAAGATAATATCAAATGTAATTCATGCTATAAAATTTCAGGATTTTATTTGGTGTTTTGGGAAATTAAAGAGATGATACTTTATTCGTCATGTACTCATTCCTCGTCGTTCCAAACCTGAATAACTTTATTTCTTCTGTAGAGTGAAAAAAGAGGGTATTTGAAGAATATTCTCTCAGGTCTTTTCCATTCGCTTCATAGTGACCATAGCTGTTAAGATCCATAAAACGGCAATAGAAGCACCATAAACAAAGTCAATATGAGTCAAACGCTATATTCCATAGCTGCATCCCAAATGACGCACTATACACTTTGCACTTATACACTATGCATGTACTTATGCACTATGCACTCAACAATGTAGTGTATGAATTATTTAAGGTGATTTTGTCATTCATAATCAGAGTCTGGTAGCCCCTCCCCCTCCACTACGTAATTAAATCTGTGACAGTTGAGTGCATGAAGTGTCCAACATTCCACACTTTTTTTTTTTTTTGATTATTTAAGTGCATCATCCGGATATTTAAAGTGCACTTTTTCTGTTTGGCATTTTCTGTGTGAACACACTACTCGCACTATATACTACAAAACGTCATAGAACAGTGCATAAATATGCGATTTGGGATGCACCACATGTCTTCTTAAGCCATACGATAGCGTTGTGTGAGAAACAGACTCATATTGAAGTTATTCACTGATAATCTAGCACTTCAGTGGGCTGTTAACCACTGTGACTAAATCATTGAGTCAGAAAGTTCAGTTAAATAAACAAATCATCTTTTTTTCAGCTAGTTCTTTTGAGCTATTCATTCATGGTTCATTCACAGACTCTGGTATGGTCAAAATTACATAGACTTGATATAATTATATAGACTTTTATGGGTTTTTTTTTTCTTTTAGGTCATTTTTAGAGCTCGTCACTATGAACTGTCTGCATATCTAAAATACCTGCGTAAAATGTTCGGTTCCACAAAAGAAAAGGAAGTAATAAATGAAAACATTTTCATTTTTGGGGTAAACTATTCCTTGAAATGAAAGGAAAGATAGAATATAATGTACAGGGTGAGTAGATGAAAAGAGGGAGTTGAAATAAGAGGAAGTGAGTGGTTGTGAAAGACAAGCTCTGTAGGATGGGGTGGGCTGAGGAAGTTGAAAATGACTAAACAAAAATGACAAGAAAAGAGAAGGAAAAAGTTAATGTCTGAAATGTTGCTGCATTATGTCCTCCTGTACCCAACTATTATGTGCATAATTTTCTGTAGTTTTTCCCAGAAAAAAAAAGGTTGACAGCAGCACCAGAGGAGAAACAGATGGGCAATAATCATTGCTGCTTGCGTTAGAGCTACTGTCGTACAATTCTTCCATCAGCATTTTTTGATATAATTATGATTTTCCACTGCAGTAGAGCATGGGAAGAGATCAGAAAAAAAGAAATGAGGGGAGGGTTTTTTTAATCATTTATCTGTAAAACTTTGCCTTGTTTGAAATAAGTTCATGTCATTAGTCAGAATTTTGTTCAGAATGAATGATTAACTTTGTAATCTACATTAAGCAACAACGATGGAAGGTGGAAGGAAAAATCTAATCAGATTTCATCATGACTGTAATAAATATATTTCTAAACTTGGGATGTGTTTTTAAACTATTTTCAAATCTATCATCATGTAATAAAAACATTGGCAATTAATTAATTAATCACATAATATTACTTTAATAATCATATTGAAATAATATATGAGTAAGATGGCTGTTATTCAATAGTCAGCACCGAATCTTTCAATATTTTTGAACAAATCTGCTGAATGATTGGGTTGATTGAATGTTTCAATGATTCACTCACCAAATCTGTTGAATGGATAATTCAAGCAAATACTCACTTGTCACTTTTCAGGTAGCGTCAAATGGAAAAAGTGCCTTCCTGTATTTTGCTCTGTTTTGCTACTCTCCCCTCAATGCTTGTAACATGGGCATTAGCAAGAAAGAAAAAATGCTTAGATCAAAGACGACCCTAAACAGGAAGCTGTTACCACCAGATATTCAGCAGATGTACTCGTGGGTAAACTGCTTCTTTATATAGAATGGCACTCTTTTTCCGGCTTACTGTTGTAGTTCTCACCATTATAAATGAACCCACTGTGATACACCCATATGCTGGTGCGGTTTCAGGGCCCTGGTCTCTCTGACGGAGAACATGATGCATGACTGTATCTGTATAAACTGCTGCTTTAGCTGCACGGTAAGTGGTGCCCAGAACTATAGAGAAAGGGAAAAAAAACATCTTCACTGAAGAAGATGACTTCAGCTCTGGACTGTTTTCCCAAAGGTGTCATTTCCACTAGCTGTACCAAATGAAACTCTAAAATAACGATTGTCTCCCATGTCTGACATTGTTTGCACGGCCCAGTTAGCGCCTGCTGGTGGATGTCATAACTGCACCATCTGGACCCAGAAAGCTTCTTTCTCCATTGATAGCCATTCAAGTAATAACTTTGTATTCTGATGAAATAATTGTTTTTGCAACTTATTTATTTTATTTTATTTTATTTTTGAGGACTCTTAAAGTCATGAAATGAAACTGCACACACTACATTTTTGACGCCTGCACTCCATCATGACTTCATATCGTATTCAAATAATATCAGATAATTTGGCCTTTTCATGACAAGTCAAGGATATTTCAGGTTTTAAAATGTCGCGTAATGTGACTCCTCAAAAACGTAACAATATTTGTGAAAAATTAACTTAAGTAAAAAATACTTAAATACTATTTTAAAATATTTGGATTATTTTGATTAATTGTTATTATTATTATTTATAATTATATTATCATAAATATATTATAATTTCTTGAAAATGACTTTTTTTTTTCAAATCCATGCGAAACCAAGATCTCTTAAGAACTTGGCACATGTGTTTTAAACTACAATTTACAAGCTCTTCAATCTTGTTTATTATTAATCTGTACTTCTGAATTGACAGGCATTAAATCCATGTCTGCTACAGACTGAATTTTTCATACCAATTTTTTAAAACTTGTATTCCATCTGTTGTTGCCCAGTGAAACCATTTGCAGCAATTTGGCATCTTGAATATAATCCAGGACAGGTTAAGAAACGATAAAGTCCCTGTCACTATGTGTGTGTGACCAGTATCTGAACCCAAGTCTCCTGACAGCCAGTGTTAATTAATTCATAATTCTTACAGTAATTGTCACCTGCTCTATTACTCTCAGTGTGAATGACTTGCTGCATCTCTTGCCGAGAAAAGCAACAACACAATTTAAAATACTCTATATATTAGGCTTAAGCTTCTTGACTTTGTTTTCCCAGGTTTTCACCACATACTCGAACGAGGACTACGACAGGCGTAATGATGAGGTTGACCCCATGGCGGCTTCGGCCGAGTATGAACTGGAGAAGAGGGTGGAGAGACTGGACCTTTTCCCCGTCGAGCTGGAGAAAGGTACTCGACCCACCGATGGAGTTTTCCTGTCTAAACCGTGTGTGTTTTAGAGCCTGTGTGGCATGTTGTCTTAAGGGTCCTTAACTTCCTGTTTCTAAACAAACTGTCTGAAGCAGCTTGTTTTGCTCTGTAAAGTAAGCAGCTTTTGCTGATTAGAAAATCGGAGGGGTCGGGCCCTCTCTCCTAAAGCAGTGTGGCGGTTACCATAGCTACCGTATGTGAAATATCACAGCGTAGACATAGAGGCGTTGTGTTCAGCTGTGTAGTTTTTATATTCCAGTGGTATTAAAGTTACAACCGCTCTGGGCTAAAAAGAAGTGATTAGGAATAATGTAATTTCAAGAGGATTATTTGGAATCAAATGTATTTATAATTGCTAAATAATTATAATCTTTAATCTGCTCAAATGATTTACAGTCACAGGATTAGTCACATACTAATTCCAGCTCATTATCCCAATATTTAGTTATTGCCGTCTAAAAGCCTTAAAGCTCTTTGAAGTGCACATTTACAATTAAGTGCATCATCCGGATATTTAAAGTGCACTTTTTCTGTTTGGCATTTTCTGTGTGAACACACTACTCGCACTATATACTACAAAACGTCATAGAACAGTGCATAAATATGCGATTTGGGATGCACCGCATGTCTTCTTAGTATTTAATAATATTTTGAATTAGCTTTTATTTTTATATTTTTGATTTTCATTTTAAATTTTAGTTTTAGTCATTTTATTATGTGCTTTTTTTTATTCTTGTTTAGTTTTTTTATATTTCCATATAGCTTTAATTTATTTGTATTTTAGTTTTAGCAATTGTAGTACTTTAGCTTAAACTTATTCAATTCAGTTAGTTGTCAAGGCAACATTTTTAAAGTTTTTCATCTAATATTTATATTTAATCTGTATTTTAATTGCCAAAAACCTTAAAAAAAATTTTTAGTGTTTTAATTGATAAAAACAACACTGATTTAAAGAATCATTGATTTGAATAACATAAGGGTCACTGAAAAATTCCCCTCTGCCGTAGCTCTGAAATCCTGCTTGTACTTCTGCTTGATGTTGTGTTCGTTTACGAGAAGTGTTAACTTAGTCATGTAAACTGTAACTCTGTGATTCCTTCCGGTCAGATAATGACGGATTGGGAATCAGCATCATCGGGATGGGTGCTGGCGCGGACATGGGCCTGGAAAAACTGGGAATCTTTGTCAAGACAGTGACAGAAGGAGGAGCCGCCCACCGAGATGGAAGGTCAGTAGGGATGGGCGATACCACTTACTTTGTTTTCGATACGATACCGATACTTTTAAAGGCCAGTATCGTCGATATCGACACCGATACGATACTTTTAAACTGAACTTTTAAATTATGAAATGTATTAAATTATTAAATTACAAAAGAGTAAAATGGGTAATGATACCCACTTAGCTTTATATTTGAAACGCATTTTAACATTCAATACACCTTAATTGCAACTTACTAGGTTATATTTTTGTTTACACGTGGTTAAAATATGTTTACTGTAGTGGTAACCATGGAACTACGGTCACTTTAGTAAAACCACCATGGTTCATTTTCATAGGGGACTGCCAGTGAAAGTCTGTTGCATGCATGAAATGCAACCTTTTTATTCTGACAGCTATGATTTATATTAACATTACAGAATAGAACATGATCAATATGAGCTTTTAACGTTCAATTTAAATAAATGTAATTGCACTATGTAGGCTACAGTTTCAATTTGTTTATTGTGAAATAACTCAAAACGTATATGTTTTTTCTGTCCTCTGATAAGAATTGTTCTGCCGTTCCCAAAAGCATCAATGATTTCTTATGATACTTTTGGGAAACGCAGCCCTGTTTGAATGCACTGTCAGAAGTGAGTGAACGCTCTCTGTGATTGATTGGTTCTGTCTTGCAACAGATGAGCAGGAAAATAGTTCTATCCAACACAATTATTCACTAACATGGGTTATTCATCCAATTCAATACATATTGTACGCATACATTTTTTTGTTAAATAAACAAAATCACTGGTAAAACAAACAAAAAAAAACACACACACCTTAGTATCGATATTTTTTATTTGAGTATCGATACTTTCAATACTCGCATCAGTATCGATGCGCCCATCCCTATAGGTCAGTTAGAGAATTACAGGATAGAGTGGGATTTATATGGATTTAAGTGCAAATGAGAGTGAAAAGAAACTGGGATTCCTTTACCTTCTGTCAGTCTGTACTACCAGGACATCTGCTTTCATCAGTCTGCAAAATGGATTAAATACCAAAGTCACAGAGGCATCACCAGACATGCAGTGGAAACTGTGAGGCTGATGCTTTTAGACTGATATGAGACAAAATGAAATAGTCAAAATGACTAGTGTCCATGGTTTTGTTATGTATAAAACAGACCGAGTATTTAATCAACACATATGTGTATGGATGGAGGTAGGGCTGGGCGATATAGCTAAAAAACTTATCAACGATATAATGTTTCATATCGTTCGGTATCGATAATTATTGACATTTTTTATAACCTTTTTTAAAACAAAAAGCAATAGAAATTTTTTTTTACATTTAACCACTGTATTTATAATTAACACAATTTATTGAGACAAACAACAAATAACAATCAAACACAATAAAAATTAAACAATCTAATTTCTAATGTTTTATATGCATATTAAATAGGTCTTTATTGTATAGGTCTAATTGTCTCCCGAGGCCACAGGAGGGCGCAATGAGCAAAATAATGCAGCGCATTTAAATTGTCAACGCAAGGAAGTAACTCTTTCAGCATGTGTTCGTGTTGGTGTGTGCTGTCTGCATCACTCATAGTGCCTATATCGTGCGCTATATCGAACAATTTTTCTATCGATATCGAAGAAGGTGTACCGTCGATAAATATCGATACCGTTTTATCGCCCAGGCCTAGATGGAGGGATGGTATTTATTGATCTATAATGAGTAGAATCTGACCTTGCAATGGCATCTGAGCTCTTCAGACCCCAGCTCTTTGAAAAATAACAGCAATTCAGCTTAGAGAAGCCCACTTTTGCTTATGACATTCCTTTAGAGCGCAGGAGAGTGTTAGGAATCTTAAAAACTCACAACGTTAGTTATTTCTCTCCGGTCTTGAGTCAGTAGGTTCATGCTGCATTGCAGTGGCTTCTTCCTCATTTTGGCATGACAGTTAGAAACAGTCGGCCTGGAAGCCACAGGAGACATAAAAATCTAATAAGCCAATGCTGAAATGAGCTGTCGCCACATGTGTGACAGAAGTGCTTAGATATTGAGTGGGACAGACACTTTAGCGCTCTGAAAGGACCTCACCTCCACTCTCTGGCACCTCATTGGTTCTCCTGCTGCCTATCAAACATACATCTGCCTTGGCAAACAGGCTACCGGGGACTGTTTTGGATGGGGCTGGATAGATTGACATGTTTTATGACTGAGAGGATCGATCGATCATTTTAACGGCTTGGAATACAAGAAGAGGTTTAGTTAGGCGAGGCACTGATTCACTGCTGCTGTTGGTCAGCTTTCAGACTGAATAAATGATTCCTTTGGCATTGTCAGTTCCTGTACACGTATAGTGATGAGATTGATCAGTATCTTGGCCCAAGATGTAGCAGCCATTTTACAGATGCACTTTTCCTCCCTGAGCTGTCCTGGTTATTTTTCCTTCCGGTAGGATCCAGGTGAATGATCTGATCGTGGAGGTGGATGGAACCAGTCTGGTGGGCGTGACCCAGAATTTTGCTGCATCGGTCCTTAGGAACACCAGCGGCACTGTCAAGTAAGAAAATTAAACAACTTTTTCATAGAGACTTCATGTGAAATCTCACAGGTCAAGGTTTGGCCAGGTCATATTTTATTTTATTTATTTATTTATTTATTTTTTATTAAAGATTGGGGTGTTTTTCAATATTTTTGAAGTCTATTTATTTATTAATTCAAAAATACAGTCATAACATGAATTTTGTGAATTAGTATTAAATTTAAAATAACCGTTTTATATTTGAATATATTTTTTTAATGTAATATTACCAGCCATTTCTCCAGTCTTCAGTGTCACATGATCCTTCAGAAGGATTCTTTTTATAATCATGCATTTATTTGAAATACATCTTTTTCTAAACAATTTCTAAAAACTGTCACTTTTGATCAGTTTATTGTGTCCTTGCTGAATAAAAGCATTAATTTCCTTTTAAAAAAGAAAAATCTTAGTGATCTGAAACGGTAATGTGTGTGTGTGAGAGTCACATATACAGTATATGACAAAAATAATATAAAATTCTAAAATATTCACTCAAAAAATATCTAGTCCAATGCCAAACTTCTTTATTTCTGTATCCAAACAATAAATTTTTTTTAAAAAGAATTAAAAAGCTATATGTCATTGGAGTATTATCAGACTTAGTGTGAATGTGTTCACAGAGATCCACTGCTTCATTCTGAACCTTTGTTGCACATGTTTTTGTACCAAAAATTCAGGTAGACCTCAGGCTTTAGTGTATTAGAATTTAATTTCCCTCTATTTAATCCAGCATTATCTTCAGTCATCTCATTTGGCATCAGATGCTCACTGATTCATTATCATCTCTAATATTGCCCTGACAATGCTGTGTATCGAATAGATTGCTGCTTTCTGTTACTTTGATTTAACAAAGATCTACTAGGCGTGGATGGTGCTTGATTGTAGTGCAGGGAAATGGAAAATGTGATTAATAGACGAGGCTCAAGTCCAGTGGGAGAGAAGATGTTTAATAATAACTTTTATTTGTGAGGAATACAATCAGTCACTTTTAAATAGGATGCAGTTGAAAGCATCCAGCAGGATGCTGATGAAGGTTTTGAGCCTTTTAGGCTTTATAATGCAGGTCTTTTCTTCCTGTAAATCATCACACCTGAAAACAGTACAGAACTCACTTGAGGAATGACAGCTAGTCCACTAGGTCTTATCTGATTGACTGGTGTGTTTGTGTGTTGCAGGTTTGTGATTGGCCGGGAGAAGCCGGGGGAACAGAGTGAGGTGGCCCAGCTGATCCAGCAGACACTGGAGCAGGAGAGATGGCAGAGAGAAATGATGGAGCAACGCTACAACCCCTACACGGAAGAGGACGAAGAGGTAAAGCTTCATCAGATACACGATGATTTAACTTTTTCAATTTGTGACTAATGCAGATTGAGTATAAGTAACATGGGATTTCATTAAATAAATATATGCACTGCGTGTTCCAGAGTGAAGCGCTGCATTGTGTTAATTTACATGTGGGCAGCTCATGATCTGCTGGTGTTTGCAGCGTCTCAGAGTGGTTTGGTTCGCAGTAAATGCTGCTCCACACAAACTCATCTCTGCATCTGCTCTGAGTCTGGGTTGCTGTAATTTGCATTCTGCATTTGGGAACGCAACACACGCCAACCTTCTTTCGTTCCCATTGTAATGAGAAGCAGTTGTCAACAAAAAAGAAGCTTTAAGGGTTTGCTGCAGTTTTACATTAAAATAAAAGTTTAAAATAAAGAAATTAAGACAGCCATAAATATTAGTATTGTAATTCTACTGCTGTAATTTAAAAATAAATACTCGTATACTCTAATTTTTTATTTTACAGTGGAATACTACCATATTAATTTTTCTTTTTTTTTTATGTAATTTGTGTATTTTTGTTTAGTAATTCTTTTTATTATTATACAGCCGTATTGATATAAAATTACAGAATTTTGGCCAAAATGTGTAGGACTACAAACAAGCAAAGCAAACCTGATTTTTTTTTTTTTATCGTATTCCAAATCGCAAAATTTTAATCAGAAAAATTGCAATTCAGTTTTTTTCACAAATCATGCCTTTTCAAATAAGTTTTTCCTCAAACACTCCACTATATAATTTTTTTAACCTATTAATTGCAAAGATTTCATTATATTATAGTAAATATTTTGCCAGTGACTGTGAAATAGACTTTTCTCTGTCTCCGTCTTGCGAATAACTGTGTTTAGCTTTGAGGCTTGGATATATTTGGGGCTTAAATATAAATAAAAATGATAAATTATAAAAAAAATAAAATAAAAATAAAAACTTGTTTTTGGTCTATATTGTTTTAAATCTATTTTTAGATGTTTGTCTTACATCTGTTACATCTAAAAAATCTATTATTTTGCCTCCAGTTGAGTGGCACTCTGTATTGCAAATGTCACATACTCCTTTTTTGCACCACTGACCTCAGATTTCATAAGTTAGACTGGAAACCTAGTCAGTCAGTGTGTCAAGCTTGATGCTTGACCTTGTTCTTGGCAATGCATCAAAACACCTGAGGTATTCACTGTTTTTATGACATTTTTAAAATGCTCACAGCTCATAAATCAAGTTAAATGAAAGGAAATGTGGGGTTTTAAACAATTTAATTGCATTAATATAGCTGTACCCCTTAATGATGGGTTATTAAAGTGATTTTGGTTGCATGTAGTGGAAGACAGTATGTCACCATTTCTTCACCGAGACACTCTTTCAGGAATCATGAAATCACAGAATTTAGCTCCGTTTTAAAGCACTGCATTGCTTTAACAGGTTCATGCTGTACATGTCTCATAATTGTCCTCCACACCTGCCCACATTGGCATGAGGGGAATTGATTAATAATTCAGATGTTGAAGATTCACAGTTCTCGCAGTCGGTATTCTTGGAGATCTTGGGTGTGAAAGTAAGGGCAGAATGCCATGGCAGTGTGTCTCAAAACATGTATGTAAGAAATGTTTCTTTTAATAAAATCAACATGATTTCTGAAGAATCATGTGACTGAAGAAAGGAGTAATGACTGCTACACAGGATCACAGGAAGAAATTATATTTTGAAATATAATAAAATGAAAAACTGTTATTTTAAAATTTAATATTATTTCAAAATCTTACTGTTTTGATTACATTATTATTATTTTTTTCATTACATAAATGCAGCTTTGGTGAGTGTAAGACAATTCTTTTAAAAAAACGTACTGACCTCAAACTTGATATAAAATAATTATAATAAATGGTCATATATAATTTAAGTAAATACTGATGTTTATATATTTTTATTTTATATTATACATTTATAATTATTTAATCATATATAATAGTTTATTAATAATGCAGTATTTAAATTAATATTTTATAATTGTTTTCATTCATTTCTTTAACTGTATAAAATAAAGTACAGAATAATATATATTTTAAAAAAACTCAATCTGAAAGACCAAGATTCTATAACCAAAATATGTTGTACCTCAGTTTGCTGAGAAAATTTTGATTTTTTTGTATTTTTTAATTTTGTATTTTTACAATTTACAAGGAATTTTTTGCTAAGAATTTTCTATTCTATTTGTGTCATTAGTGACAAGTGATAAGTAAATTTTATAGAGCATATATGTTAACTCAACTGTATATAGCATGAATATAAAACCGTATATATATATATATATATATATATACACACTCAACTGTATATACTGTAGTAATTTGATTTTCACTCTTTTCTTGCAAATAATAGTCATTGTATCACTCAAGGCTGAACTGATACTAGCATACAAAACTGACCAATTGCAAAAGTCATTATTAACAAGAAAACGTTTCTTCAGAGGAATCGAGATGTTCACCAAGTGATTCTGTCATATGTGTCATTAACTGTGGCTGTTTGCCTGATGAGAGTTTGCACTGCGTTCACTCATCCAGACAGGCAGTCATTGTGCGGGAGTTTGCTTGCTCATGTCCCAACTTGCAGGGGAAGTCCTTTGTTAAAAGGATGTTTGTGATAGTGGTGTATTTGCAGCGGCTCTTAGGGAGTGTTGGGTGTACGACGGCCTTTTGAGGTCAGGGTAATTGCAGTTTTAGGATGTGGAGAACATGTTGGATGCTTTATTTCAGATGTGTTGGGACATGCTTTCATAGGGGTGATCCTCAGAAATTCTCAAGAGACTTTGTATGTTTGTTTATGGTCCAAGATTTTCTCAACAGCTCCCAAATCATTTCAAATGTGGCACATCAATGTATCGCGTGGTTGCAATTCTGTCAGTTTGCTTCTACTTGCCTTTACTTCATCTTCCTGCAGCTGCACAGTCAATTCAAAATGGTGGTTGGCCAGTCACAGTGGGTTTTTTTTTTTTTTACAATGTCCTGCCATGTGTTTTCCCCTTGATCCAGTTGGTTTCTGCCTAGCTAAACTCTGACATCTAGTGGTTAATGTTACCAACACACTGATCAGAAACCAACACATGTCCGAGTCAAGAATCCTTATCAAATGTCTGATACAGAAACTTCTTTAGCTTCAAAATCCAAAGTTTAAGGTCAGATATACAAATCTCAGCTGCACTGAAAAGCAGCATGTGTCTCAATATCCATCTCTCTTTTTTTCTCAATTTCTTGTTCATGTTCAGACGGGTGAATATGCCACCGATGAAGAAGGAGAGATGAGCCCCATGTTTCCTAATGCCATCGAGGTGTTTGACCTGGCAGAGAATGAAGACATGCTCTCTCCTGTGGAGATGGACCCAGAGAAACTTGCACACAAGTTTAAGGAGGTCAGTGGGACACACAAGAAAACTTCTAAAGCTGACCACTCATAAACGCATGACCAGAAAAAAAATGTGCAAACCTATCCACGCTGCCATTTTTTACTTTGATTTGCCTTTTGAAATTAACTGGGAATTGACTTAATATTAAACAGATGCAGCTGATTTTTATTTTATTTTAATTCTAATTTTATTTATATTATGATCAATAGCTAACAATATGAATCTAGAGTTTGTATTTATTTGTTTACTTAATTACTTACTTATTTCGCACTGAAGCTCCAATATGGAAATGTTGGTCTATATCAGCAATTTTATTTTATTTTTTTACAATCAATAAGCAATGTACACACTGTAAAAAAAAAATAATAATAAAAATGTAGTTGTAAATAATAAAAAGATTATTGGAGTACATTTCACAAGAAAATACTATTTAAATTTTTCTTAAAAATTTCATGATTAATTAAATGTTACTTGCTGTTTATTTCTAATTGTTTGTGAAACTTACTAGCAATTTCTGAGTGAAAATTGTTTCTACACCATTTTTTTTTCCAGCGCAATAAATCTGCTGTTTTTTTGTTTGTTTGCTTGTTTTAATAAAAAATATCATTCACCCTGTGTCTCAAATCTAGAATTATATGCTACACTGTTCTACAATTTTATATATATATATATATATATATATATATGTGTGTGTGTGTGTGTGTGTATGTAGAAACATCTTGCTTGCACTTTTGTGACATCGGAATGAACATCAACATTGTTATTTCTAAATACCACAAGAAAGGGATGCTATTACTTGTAAATTATCTTCAGTAATAGTAATGTTAGAAAAGAAAGAA
>NW_015654499.1:150071-154901 GCF_001515625.1 Sinocyclocheilus rhinocerous
AATATACTATATAAATGTAAAAATAAAAGGCCTGAAATTATCTGCTTCCAATATTACAATATAATTTAAATTTCATTTGATTTGGTTTGTTGATATCTGTATGAACTCAATAATCAAAAAAAATGTGCATCTCTGTACATCCATCTCTGTCTTCAGCTCCAGATAAAACATGCTGTGACCCAGGCTGAGATCCAGCAGCTCAAGAGGAAGGTATGACTGTCCGTCACAGACACCACTTGTACATGTCATTTTATTTGCTTGCTTTTGATTTGAATAAACATTTGTAAGAGATCTTTAAACAACCTTTATTTACCCTTGTGACGATCTCTCTGTCTCTCTCTAGCTGGCTCACGCTGAGCAGGATAAGCTGCGCTGGCGGATGGAGAGGGCTCAGTTGGAGCAGACGGTGAGAGAGAATAAGGAGCGGATGGAGAAGTTGGAGGGCTATTGGATGGAGGCTCAGAGCTTGTGCCAGGCAGTGGACGAGCACCTGAAAGAGACACAGACACAGTACCAAGCACTGGAGCGCAAGTACAGCAAAGCCAAACGTCTCATCAAAGAGTACCAGCAGAAGTGAGTGCAATGAATTGGGGATAATAGCGAGTCAGACTCAATATAATGACTTTAATCAGGATCACAAAACAAAATAAGCATGTTCGAGGGGTTTGTGATTGAAGGAATTAGACAAAACTCCTTCATGTGACCTAGTGAAAGGGTTTAACTGTGTTGTGTGCATATGTGTGTGTCTTAATGCAGAGAGATTGAGTATTTGAAGAAGGAGACGGCCCAGCGCAGAGCACAAGAGGAGTCAGAGGCCACCCACAAGGTGGAGACAGAAAACCTCCAGGAGAAGGTGCGTTTGGAAATCAGAAACCATTTATTCTTATTCACTCACACACTGGGTGATTGCAAATACTAGTTTTATATGACATTTATTAGTGGTGCCTACTCTATCGATTTTAAGATTCTTTTATTTGTCTTTAAAACTTTAAACAGACAGTCACCTACTTACAAATCGAGCCTTCTGTCTATGCATAATCCATCAAGATCCCTCAGATCTTCAGATCAGAGGTGGTGGACTGGTCCTAGAGCAAGAATAAAACTGAGAAATGATCCGGCTTTTTCAGTAGTTGTACCAAAACTGTGGAGGAGCCTCAAGTGCTCAAACACTTTCTGATTTTAAAGTTTGTTTTTCTTGGCTTTTATTGTATTGTAGAGTTTCATGTAATCTCCTTTACTGTGTTTTTGTTTTGTTTGTTTAAATTATGTTATAATTTTCAGCACTGTACAGCACTTTGGTCAACTTTTAGTTGTTTTAAATTGTGCTTTAGAAATAAACTTGAACTTGAAGCATACATCACTATTATTAACCCTATTTTTAGTTGAACGCTGCATTTTTAGAGAGGCGTGTCATGCATGAGATGCTGCAAAAGATGTGAGATGTGAGCACAGCAGTCAAAAAATGTTTGTCTATTTACAAAGAAAACAATGGAAACATAACGGAAGGGAAAGGAAAAACTGTGAACCTGCCCTAAGGGTTTACATTTATTGTATTGTTCAAAATTTGGGGTCAGTATTTTTTTAATTATTATTATTTTATTTTTTTTATTTTTTTGAGAAAGAGAAATTAATTTAGCAATAATGCATTAAATTATCATTCACATTTATTCATTTAGCAGACGATTTTATCCAAAGTGACTCAAAAATAAGGAATACAAGCAATTTATCATAAGGAGGCAATAACGCAAAAAAATTGATCAAAATTGACAGTAAAAACTTTCATAATTGTACAGAAGATTTAATTTATTAAAGAATCCTGAAAAAAATGATAACACATGTTTCTTGAGCAGTAAATCAGCATATTAGAATGATTTCTGAAGGTTCATGTGACACTGAAGACTGGAGTAATGATGCTGAAAATTCAGCTTTGCATCACAGGAATAAATTACATTTTTAAAACTATTCACATAGAAAACAATTATTTTTAATTGTAATAATATTTTACGATATTGCTGTTTTACTGTATTTGTGATCAAATAAATGGAGCCTTGGTGAGCATACAGTAAGAGACATTTTCAAAAATATTAACAACCCCAAACTTTTGAACAGTAATGTATGCATTTAAAGATAAAAGCATTTGCCACATACATAAAAATGGTGACAATAAGTGTACCTGACCTGAATTTCCATCTTTTTCCATCTCAGATTACAGACTTGGAGTCAAAGGTTGGTGCCCTGAAGAGCTTGGAGCCGTCGTAAACCTTCCGCTGTGGAAATGATGGAGAGAACGACAGAAACGCCTTGAACTCCGCCCACTCTACCCTCCGACCACATTTTCCCTCCATGACCTGAAGAGCCTGGTGAACTACAGGAAACATGCTGAGGGGATGTTACCGGGGACCAAGAGGGGACAAAACAAACACTGTACCAGACGCCTGAGGGACGTCAAGCCATCAGGAGGCCCTTTTTATAGTCATTTAGTCATCTTCTCCATTTCTTTTTAAGCGCCCTTAAAGGTATTATGAGCCTCTCTGCTCTCGGCAGGAATGTAGAACCTCTTCGTTAATAAATGTTCACTCACTTGCTTGCAGGAGAAGAATGAAACGGTTGCTGGACAAAGACGGCATGCCCACAGTGTAGGATCAGAGCGAGAGGCGGCCTGTATAGCAGTGACTGACAAGAGGACTGTTTGTATATATTCTGGCATATATTTAAATATTAAAATCGCTTAAGCAATGTTCTGGGGGGGAGGAGAAGGGGTAAGGGCTTTACTTTTCACATCTAGGCAAATAATACAGTGAAAATGGTCAATTTTTGCATGGCAAAAGAGATGGTATCAAGTTTTTTTCTTTTTCTTTTTAGGACAAAATTGGAAAACATGGTGTGAAAACATTTATAGTTAGCATTCAAGGGCTTCTCATGTTTGCTTTCTGTGTAAAAGACATGTTAATGGAAGTGTAGAATGAGTAGGGGCTTATGGGTGATGATTTCTTCACAGGAGAAACATCACTCTGTGCTTTAACTTCAGTGCTTGTGGTTAGTTGGTGCAGTGCTCATTGCACTGCACTGTGTGCCTCGGTCAACCCTGCAATGTCGTCTGACTCTCTTACGTAACAGAGTTTAGACTTCTGCATCAATCAGAAATATGGCCTTGTTTTATTGCTACCCAAAACCTTTCACCAGCCCTCTCTGTTTAAGCAGACTCGTCGTGTGTTTACTCCGATGTAAGTGCACTCAGATTGCACTATAGAGTCCAGGAGAATCCTAAAGTTGTATGCCTCTGTTGGCTGCCATTCCTCCTCTCTCCTGATGGACGTGGATTGATTCAGTATTATCGTTCCATATACTATGATGTGGAATCTCCTTTTAGTTGGATTGTGGTGTTATAAGCCACTTTTGTCTTTGTTATTTTGTCTTAAATGTGTTTGTACTCCTGGGAAAACTGGAATTTTGACACGGCAATTTAAGGAATTTGAGAGTTTAATTATATGGTTTTAAGTTAGCATGTTAGAGATACTGAGCCTCATTCGTAGGACACAAGCAGAAATTAGGTGTCAAGTTTCCATAAAACCACTCTTGGGGGCCATTCACACAGAACCAACGTTTTTTCCCCATTCCACAAAAAAAATTTTGAGACACGTCCAATAAAAAAAGACACCTTTTTTTTTTTTTTTTTGAATTTTTTTGTAATTGGAGCAAAACGCAGCTACATGCGCAAGATGCTTCAAAAGCCACAAGACGCCAGCGCAAAGGTCAACCACGTCCATCTAGCACGTATTTACATAGAAAAACAACTGAAAAGTAGAGCAGTGAAAAAGAAAAAGGCGTTTTGGATGAAACCACCCCCACATAAATGTAAGGGTTGGTTCACACAGAATGCGTTTTGCATTCTACTGCATTGCTTTTTTGTTAATTTTCTCGTAAAACGTATGAGGGTCGCGTTTGTAAGACACTGTCAAGTGTCAACCCTGCGTTCTTTTCTTCTTCATTAGTTAAACTGCAACGGAAGAACACCTTCTGTGTGAACGGTCCCCAATCGGTGGAGTGCAGATTATTTTCTCTAGTTCAATCAGATAGTTGTGTCCTATTTTTACTGTTGGGCTTCTCACGTCAACCATATTAATGAAAGAGAATCGAGTTGGTTTTTCAAATGCCAAAAAACTGTTATTCCCAGCTTAGTATTGAAAACCTTAAAGAGTATTGTAGTTCTTCCCATTTCCCTCCTGAAAGTATTTGTTGTTCAGCTTTTTACGAACTGTTCTCATTTTATGTGACTGTTCATTTTCATGTAGTTTTTAGTATTTTTTTTTATTTTTTATGTTACAAGTAATTTTCTGTTTAACATTGGTTGATCAAGCATCATGTTGATCAAGCAACAGGGTAACACTGAGAATACAAATAAAATAGGTACTAGTACCATGAAAATAGATACTAGTACGGCTTATAGATTAAATGTTACAACGGCTTTCCATACACTTACTGAAGCAGAACGTCTGGAGTGCTCATCACAAGAGGCTTTATTTTAGATGCATCATTGACTCGTGTCAAGAAAAGGGGGCGGGGCAATATCGTATGCACCGCCCTCCGTGTCTTTCATTGGACATGTCTGCGTTTCAGATAATCGCATTGTAAACACGGACTTCTGTACAAAACCAAAAAAACTACAAGAGATTACCCGCTTTAAAAAGATCAACCAAAAACAAATGAGAAACTTTGACCAAATTAAAACCGCAAAATCCAACTAAACCACTTACATGCTGTACAATTCATCCATTGCAGACAGACAATGCAAAAAAAAAAAAAAAACTATGAAACCAAAACAGAGGATAT
>NW_015654499.1:156146-162120 GCF_001515625.1 Sinocyclocheilus rhinocerous
CCCCTAATTAAAACCTTCATGTTTTTTTTTTTTTTGCTTGTTTTCTCTAGCATTGGTTTTGTATGTTGATTTCAAACACAAAAAAAATAAATTTCAAATAATGTTTTTTTTTTGTTTGGTTTTTGCAGCTTGGTAAACAAGTGAACACAATCAGATCACACTAGCATGGATTCATAAAAGTGTCAGCTAGATAATTAGGGCAAACTTTGTTCTCAGGAGAAGGGTATTTTCATCAGTATCAGTCTGGGGCAAGTTGTCACATGTTTTTAAAATTGTGTTGAGTAAATTGGGCAGTGGAGATCTTTAAAGGCTTTTTGTTGCCAAGACTGTAAGGTGTGCATTTATATTTCATCAATTAAAGACAATGAAAAAAAAAAAAAAAAACTATGCAACCAAAACAGAGGATATGTACAAGTCATCTGTAATGGATAAGAAATTATATAAAACCAAAACAACAAAAACCAGTGAATATGCTATACAATTCTTTCATTGCAAACCACAGACTCTGTCTGGGACATCGCCTTTTAAACTGTACACGTACGTTTTTTTTTTCTTAGATTTACAAAACAAATATTCATCTTGAGAGTCCATCTCATAGCTCTTACATAAAATAGAGTCATATTCATATTTATTTTTGCTATTTACATGACATATGTACAGTGCAGCCTTACAGGCCGTCCCTTGTATGACCTCAGGAGGAGATCCTGAGAGAGTCCAATCCAAGACAAGTCATCCCATACAGAGCCTATTTTCAGCTTGGGATCATTCTGGAGAAAAACTTGGGTGCAAATAAACACTTTTCCATTTATTATGAGAATGAACCTTACACCAGGCCCTTTCAACATAACGTACAAGGGCAAACTGCATTACAAAATACTGCATTTTGGTCAATTGTTTTGGTCTGTTAGTAATCTTTAATAAATGAACAGCAAAGTTCAATTTGGCTTCAAAGCTGCAAAAATAATTATCAGTATTTTTGTCTTGTTTTTCTATCTAAACATCCTTAAAACAAGATCAATTTAATTAAATTATATATTAACATTCCTAATATTCCTGAATTTCTTCTGTATTATGACTTCTTCATTTACATTATTCAGGTTTATTATAGAATATGTTGTACGTTGGAGCTGGTCTTGGATTCGGGACTCATTTTTGATGGCTGGGGATCCATATTGTTCAGAACACTAACATCAAATGACTGCAACCAATTGCACAGGGTTGCAGTAAGTGCCAATGTTGGCAGGGGAGGAGGGAAGACCAAAGGTCAAGAGTTCAAGAGGTCAGATTGTCTCATGTATTTTAGGGGTCATGAATGGCCAAAATGCAGTCTGTGTTTCTGAAGGCCCGGATGACAAGTTGTACAGATTAAGCTTATTCCGGTTTGGTTCAGTTCAACTGATGGCAGTGCAATCAGAACAGGTTTCCCTTCAGTCGTGAACAGCGAGAAAAAAAAAAAAAAAAAGTAGAAATGAATCCAGACCACTATGCGTGGTCATAATTAACATTGACACAGAATCACTCAAAGCACAATTCACACCATTTTCATGAACAAATTTCCTCGTTTGATGATTTGGAGGCGGAGCCTGAGATGATTGACAGCCCAGCTGGGTTGATCTGTGACAATGGTGAATGAAGGGTTGGGTGTGTGGGTTTATTGGCGGGAACTAGAGCTTTTGTAGATATGGCTTGTAGGTACGCTTGATCCTTTCACATGTCTTTTGGCTCCAGCTTGCTGGACATCTCAAAAAGCAGGTTTTGATTGTCGATGACCTGCAGTTGCCGAACATACGCTTTTGTCTGGAGGTGAGAGGGGGATGGCTCGGCCTCTATTGCTGTGAGAAAGACAGAAAGACAAAAATAAATCAATTAAGGGCACTGAAAGAAAGAAACACAGTTATAAAATCTGAAATTCTACTTTAGAACACCTTTTTTATAAATAAATGTATGTAACATTTATAGTATACATTTATACACTACTGGTCAAAAGTTTGGAATAATTAAGATTTTTTTATATTTTTAAAAGTCGTCTCAATATATATATATAAAACAGTTCATTTGAATTAGCATAAGAGACTTCTTTCAACAACACTAAACATTTGAATTATTCTACTTTTAACCGGTAGTGTAAATATGACTATTATTACAAACAAATTATTTGAAATGATTTATTTAACGTTTATAGCTAAAAATTGCAATCACACAATCAAGATTTTAAACTGTAGAAGTCCCGAATTTTGATAGCAGGTTTGCAAAGGTAGCAAACCTCACAAATCATCCTCAATCATGTTTGAAACAGGAGTGGGCAAATATTAACAGCATTCTCCAATAATTACTGTAAACTGCAGATGAGTGTGTATTGATTAAGAGGTGATACTGTGGCTGACCACATGGTGGCGTGGTAGAGCTGAGATACCAGCATACACGCTCACAAACACTCAAGTCCAGCTGACCTGACTTTACTCACACACAGCATCCCGTTGCTAAGCCACACTTTTCAAAAAGAGAGTAGAAAAAAACTGCAAGAAGAGAGAGAGAGAGAAAGCAGGAGGAAGGAAACCAGCTCTTTCAGTAGCTATGAATAGCTGCACATTGTCCTCTCTGATCTCAAGAAAAAAAATTGTCGCTTCGCCTCTGCATCAGATTCAGCTGTCACTCAAGTTATGGTGAGACAGATGCTGCTGCTGCTGCTGCTGCTGCTGCAGGTTCACACACATCCAAGACCAACCGCTCATTTACTTTAAACCTATGCTGCTGGAATCATTTTCTGTTTCAAAGATATATATTTCAAATAAATGCTGTTAATTAGCATTTTCGGTTCATCAAAAATCCTGAAAAAAATGTATCATGTTTTCCACAAAAATATTAAGCAGCAAAACATTTCTTATTATTATCAATGTTGAAAAAAAGTTGTTTTCAACATTGTTATCATAAGAAATGTTAATAATAAGAAATGTTTTTTGAGCAACAAAACAGCATATTAGGATGATTTCTGAAGGCTCATGTGACACTGAAGACTGGAGTAATGGTGCTGAAAATTAGGCTTTGCTATTTTTTAATTGTAAAAATATTTCACAATATTACTGTTTTATAGTGCTTTTGATTTGAAAAATGCAGCCTTGGTAAACATAAGAGTTTTCTCTCAAAAACATTTTTAAAAATTGCGTCGACCCCAAACTTTGAACCTTAGTGTACATTCATCTTGTGTTGAGAGACAAAGATATTGATTAACAAGAAACACTTTTGAAACTCTTTCATAGCTCAGATTGAATGGAGTCATGTTTCATTTATGCAACTTTTTCCTCAGATATTTCCTAAAAATAGCATAGGATAACAAAAACAAAATGTGGATAGCAGAGCCCATATCATTTAGCCTTAGACAATTCTATAAAGAATTTCAAACTGAAATATGACCATTTGCATGAGCGTCTCATCAATCAATGTCTTGAAGCAACACTGGAGGCTGAATTAATTTCCTCAGAGATTTTTTTTTTCTAACAATAAAAAGAGATCATAGAACTGATCCGAGATCATCTGCAGCCTCCTTCCTTTAACACTTTTGACAGCAGGAGCGCATTAGAGACAATTACAGAGTCATTAAGTCTCACATCCGAGCAGCTCCCCCAAAGTTCAAACCCGCTGTAAGGGAAACGGTGGCAGGAGGAGTTCTGCATGGTCAATGGCTGCAATGTATCTATTGAAATCGATGCCCTCTGGCCTCGACACGTCACCAAATGAGCCTCAGCCACCATATAGAACTGTCATTGCTTACGTGGGCGACAGATGGAATGTCATGCTACACCAGCATAAATCGACTGACAAACATTCAACTTAAATATTATCTCACAATGGAGTGTTTTGAATGTGTGACAATAAAGACGGTGGACAGAGGTTTTGGATGCATCTAAATTCAATTCTTTGCAGCGCATAGAGAAAAATAGATGGTTCTAAAAAAGGCCACTTCTACGCACCAGACTGAAAAAATGGCGTGCGCTTGGCTGGCCATCAATCCCTCTAATGGAAATGGATGAGGGCAATCCACTCAGGTAGATGGAGGGAGAATGAGCCCTGATAATTACAGCCCTCGTTCAGAGCCAGAGACAGGAAAATTAGTGGCCTGATGCACGAGACCTGCTTCAACAGCAACAAACTGGAGACAATGCACAGCAGCTACAGAAGTGAACAAAGCGCTGATAAAATAATCATACTAAAATAATAGACCAAAGGGGTTATTTTCTTAGTGATTAATAAAAAAAAAATTGTCTGACTCAGTTATAGTGCTCCTCAAATATGGCGGAACATTAACAAGTCGCTTTGAGGGCCATATTGGAAAGACCTCCTATATGGTAATAAACAGTATGGTAATACCTACAATAACACGGTAGGAAATAAATACACTTTCATGCAAAAGTTTCAGGTCAGTAAGTTATTTTTATGTTTTTGAAAGAAGTCACATATTCTCATCAAGGCTGCATTAATTTAATTAAACATACAGTAAAAACAGTAATATTATTCAATAGTATTACAACTGAAAATAATTGTTTTCTTTGTCAATTTATTTTAAAATATAATGTCAATCAATGTGATGACAAATGTCCAGTCTTCAGTGTCACATGAATCTTCAGAAAACATTCTAATATACAGATTTGCTGCTAAAGAAGCATTTCTTATTATTATCAATGTTAAGAACCGTTATATGTTTAATGTTGTTGTGGAAACGGTGATACATTTTTCTTTCTTTTCAGGATTTTTCAGGATTCCAAAACTTAAACAATAGTCTACAAACGTCCAGCTCCTGTTGCTCTAGATTTTCAAGAACATACTTTACAACAAAGCTATCATAAATTTTGCTCTTTTTCCAACTCAAATCTATATTTTCAGGCTGGTAAGGTTAATGTACATTCTAGAGGGAAAAAAATACCTCTATCAAAAGGCAACTGCTATATTGAGAGTTATGATATTTGAGTTTTCTAATTAGATTTTTTGCTTTCTCCTGTCATAGCTCCAGTTTGTCTGTTGAGTTCAAAAGAATAATATATATTTTTTATTATTTAGGAAATTAAAAAAGTACTTAATGCATGATTATGGATAGATGGTTGTCATGATTATTTTTTAAAAACTATTCACTACTATTATAAAAATTCAACCACTATTATTTTTCTCTGAATGAAAACATTTTATAGAAAAGTCTCAATCTTATTCAAATCTCTTTTTAAATAATACATTTAAAGCATTTACCACAATCATGACAATTGGTTTTTGTGTTTACCACATGATGATCGTAGAAATGGTGCTTTGAAATGATCGTGATAATGATAAAATGATGCATGACGACCTCAAAACAAACAGCCAATCAGAGGAAGGAAATAAGAATCTTGTGCAGGGTGTGACGGTGCAGACGCTCTTTAAAGGCACGCTGAAGATGAGGCATAAGATGTGGGTGCGTGCAGAGTCACGACTTTTCAACCTCACGGAACGCCACGGTTACCATGGAAGCCATGTTTTGTTTGTGTGATTGTTGTGATTGAATCTAGGGAGTCAAGATTCCAAGACAGTGGAATCAAGACAGAAAGTGAAAATAACTGTAAAACAGAAACTGACATTCAACTAACTGTTTGTCTATGAGCATAAAAGTTTTGAAGCGCTGCCCAGCTGTTGCATGTGTTTGTGTGGGCGTGTGTGTGTGTGTTATGAAGCGGTGCCCTGTGGCTCATGGCCCCGAGGGCTGTGCTGTCCCAAACAGATGGGCTGTGGCAGGGTGGAGCAGCAGTCTCCTAGAACTAATCCACTCCGACAGGTGTGTATGTGAGCCCGTGTGTGTATGTGTATGTGTGTGTGTGTGTGTACGAGTTCATGTAGGTATGTTGTTATGTTGGCGGGTGGAGACATGCTTTACTTTTGCACTAATACTATTTGACAGGCCGATGTCTGTGTGTGTGTGTGTGAGTGTGAGTGTGAGTGTGAGTGTGAGTGTGCG
>NW_015654499.1:162130-166201 GCF_001515625.1 Sinocyclocheilus rhinocerous
TCTGTCTGTCTGTCTGTCTGTCTGTCTGCGCAGGAATACACATACCTAGCTGAGTGCTCCTATACCGCCTGATGCTTCGCACCATCTCGGCCACTTTGTGCTAGAGAAAAAAGAGACAGAGATTTGATTGACAGTCATTTTTAAAAAAAAATATTGTAACTGTGGCCACTAATTAGCTGTACAGGATATCCTGTATTGATCAGAGCCTCAGAGAGTTCATTTGATACTTCTAACGATTATTTTAGTCATTTTGAGGGAAAAAGAATGCACAATGAAAACAATTCTTATTGCATTCCATACACCCTCATCAATTTGTTGTCAATTTTAAGAACATTTCAGATGTTTTGGAAAAAAATTCTAAAGCTGCATTTATTTGATGCAAAATACAGTAAAAACTGTAATATTGTGAAATATTTTTACAATTTAAAAATAGCTGTTTTCTATTTTAATATATTTTATCCCTGTGATGCAAAACTGAATTTTCAGCATTATTACTCCAGTTTTCAGTGTCACGTGATCCTTCAGAAATCATCCTAATATGCTGTTTTGCTGCTCAAGAAACATTTCTTAATCCTTTCTTAACATTTCTTATCAATGTTGAAAACAGTTGTGCTGCTTAATATTTTTGAGGAAACCTTGAAATAAAAGTAAAAAAAACAGCATTTATTTGATATAGAAATCTTTTGTAACATTATAAATGTCTTTACTGTCACTTTTGATTGATTTCTTTATAAAAGAATCTTACTAGCCCCAGACATTTGAACGGTAGTGGATATAAAATAAATATTTACAGATATTTTAAATTGTGAGAAACAGTTAAGCATATGCTTGAAAGTTGATTATTCATTTTTATGCACAGCTGACAGAAATTAAGATGCATGCTTGTTGTCACAACACTAACAAAGTATAGGGGGCTCTGATACATATGCATATTTTATTATGCTGTTCTGACTGCAATGTAGAATAATTAATTAATAATAAAAAATGGAAATCGTTTGGTTACAAAACTTTTTTTTTTTAAATCCCATTCTCGATTTTTAACCCTATTCTTAAATAGGGCAAATTATGTTGTTGTTGTTTTTTTAATGAAAAGTTCCTGTTAGGGGAAGGATTAAGGTTAGAGCTAGTCTGTAAAAATTATAATTAGCTTTTTTAAGCATTACAGAAGTCTATGCTATGTCCTCATTTAGGTAGCTACATAAATATGTGTGTGCATTAATGTAAGCACATCATTACTTCCATTATATATGCCAACTCACCATCTTTTCAAAATTAACCAGCTCCCCATGGAAAGTCTTACAGCTCTCATGGAGGAAAGTCAGATCTGCAGAGAGAGAGTGAGAGAGTGAATGCATAATAAAGTGAACAGTTATGTAAAGACATGTCATCATGCCATCACTCGTTCAGCCAGGCGTCTTCTTTCTGGCTGAGCTGAACTGAAGCTTGACATTCACACGCAAGAAAAGAGAAAGAGAGAGAGAGAGAAGGAGAAGTGAACAGTCATCATGTCATGATGGGTGATCTGTCTGTATCCGGGCCAGGTCTGGTGAAAAAAGAGAAGAGAGGCAGGTAACATGAGAGGAAAGGAGAATGTTAGAGACACTACATGCTGTCAGGATGAGTGTACTGAATACAGATGATTGAGTAAAGAGAGAGAGAGGCCATGTGCCAATGTATCGGCCTATAAAAGTAATTATCTCCATGTTTCACGCGACTGTTTGAGCCCTGCAGTTCAGCGGGAGCTCACTGTCTGTCTGCACGGTTCACAATTAGTCAATTGTGCAGCCCAACTATATAAAGTTTTAAAAACTATAAAATAAAATAAAATTATAATTTATATAATTTATAATATTAATTTAATTTAATTTAATTACCAAAAAATAAAATTTTAATATTAATATTAGATGGAAAAACTTAAACTAAGTTCTTAAAATTTTTAAATTTAAATAAACACTTTTATTACAGAAATAAATAAAAAAACTAATAAAAATGACAAAAGCACATAACTAAATTACTAAAACAATCTAAAATTAAAAACGTAAAATTAAAAACTATATAAATAATACATAACACTGGTATAAGAATGTACAATTCAATACAATTATTTTATTATTATTATTATTTCAGCTATTTTATACAATTTTTTAATTATTATTTTAAATTATGTACAATGCCTTTTCTTAGCCATGGCAATAAAGTTACCTGAATTTTAAGAAAGAGAGAAAGAGAAGGAGGGGTGCATCATGCTTCACCTCCTGACCTGCTACTCTGAGGCCTGGGGCGGTTTTAACACAAAATCCATTAAATATGCAACACGTGTCACATTTCGCCTTGCCATCTCAAACAAACATCCCAAACCACCTCTCCAGCTTTCTTTTGAAGGTCCCTGTTTTAGCTCTTATACTCTGAAATGTCCACCCAAATCATTTTAATGTATCAATCTACATTTACGATGAAGATAAAACGTGGCTACTGTCCTCAGGCATGCAGCATAATCAGCATAATCTAATTCACTAGATGAGATGCCAAATGCATTTCCATTACACATGTGCACACATACACGACTCCTGCTGGATTCACATTGAAAGTATGTTGGAATTCCAGATCAGTTGACATTTCTAGACACAAATGACTCTGTCTGTCAACTACTAACATCATTCTAACATCTTTATCCCAGCAGACTCGTGACAATTTGCACTTTCAGGACAGCAGCTCCACGCAGGAGACACAGTGTTCAAATCCGTGAAACACCAGGGATTCCCCACCATCAGACTACAGATGAAGCCGTGCTCTGAGTAGTGACAGATCAGCATCTACAAAGCAAAGGGGCTCGAAGATTTTACAAGACATTGCCAAATGTTTGGAGTCGGACACATTGCATTGTGGGCAATAGTCCCTGAGCAATAAACTAGTTGTACACTGTAAATATTGTCAGTAATCCTTGTAGCACAAATGTATTGAGAAAAAAAAAAACATACAGAAAAAGTGTTACTATACAGTATACTGTATACTGAATTAATTTCAGAAAGGATTCTAGTATAAAAGCATGCTAACTTAGCTGTGATAATTGATGATCAAAATACCAATCTAAGAAACAGAAAAGCACAGGGAACAGTGTACTAGCCTGCTACAGCCTCTTTACCTTAGTGATGTCTCATTTAAACTAGGGCTGGCTCGATACCACTTTTTCAGAACTGATACCGATCCGATACAAAAAATCTGAGTATCTGCCGATACCGATATCGATCCGATACCAGCACAGTTTTTTAAAATCAGTGTAGAATTTCTATACCTCAATGTGTAGGTCGATCATCAATCTTTTGTATGTTACACACAATCTACTAAATATAGACAGCTTCATTATAAAGAAAAAAGACACAGTGTTCAAATCCGTGAAACACCAGGGATTCCCCACCATCAGACTACAGATGAAGCCGTGCTCTGAGTAGTGACAGATCAGCATCTACAAAGCAAAGGGGCTCGAAGATTTTACAAGACATTGCCAAATGTTTGGAGTCGGACACATTGCATTGTGGGCAATAGTCCCTGAGCAATAAACTAGTTGTACACTGTAAATATTGTCAGTAATCCTTGTAGCACAAATGTATTGAGAAAAAAAAACATACAGAAAAAGTGTTACTATACAGTATACTGTATACTGAATTAATTTCAGAAAGGATTCTAGTATAAAAGCATGCTAACTTAGCTGTGATAATTGATGATCAAAATACCAATCTAAGAAACAGAAAAGCACAGGGAACAGTGTACTAGCCTGCTACAGCCTCTTTACCTTAGTGATGTCTCATTTAAACTAGGGCTGGCTCGATACCACTTTTTCAGAACTGATACCGATCCGATACAAAAAATCTGAGTATCTGCCGATACCGATATCGATCCGATACCAGCACAGTTTTTTAAAATCAGTGTAGAATTTCTATACCTCAATGTGTAGGTCGATCATCAATCTTTTGTATGTTACACACAATCTACTAAATATAGACAGCTTCATTATAAAGAAAAATAAACAAAAAAATATATAATCATAATCTATGACAAAAATACTATTATAAA
>NW_015654499.1:166278-189170 GCF_001515625.1 Sinocyclocheilus rhinocerous
AACAAGAAAGGCTATTAATAATCTTTCATTGCGCAAAAGTATTATAATACTAAAGGCTCCACGGAGTGGCACAAAGCGCTTATGTGCATCCCGTGCGCAGAATGATGCGCTTGAAGCAACACGGAGTCACTGCATGCAAGGCTCCGCATAGAAAAGTTCAAAGCACAAAGTGAAGAGATATTGATGCGTATTATATATGTGCGTTAGTTTATTGAGCCTTTTCTTTTCACATTTTTAAATTTCAGTTACTGTGCTCGTGAAGAACAATTCATAGTGCTCTCTACTCCAGTCTTGTGATCTAACCAGATATCCGGTAGAAATTTACACGATTTAGAAACAGCACGAAACTCCAGCAAGATAAATTCCTTTTATGCGAAACCATTTACAGATCAAGTATAACATTAGGAACATTTAATCATCTTGGAGAGAGTTTCATCGTCTTGGCTGTCGTAACCGAACGTGACACGCAGTTTGAATACTGAATGGAGGATGACAGACAGCCGCAGCCGAGAGAAGAGTTTACGTGAACTTGACTTGAATATTCATCTGTACCTCACATTAAACTATGGAACAGCTTCAGAACACTTGAAATGCAGGGCACGGAAACTTTATTGTGCTTTATAATGTTTATGTGGCTTTCGTGGGGCTTAATAATAATACAAAATAGTATACGCACAATATCGGATTTGGATCGGTCTCGTCTGACCGATACCCCGATCCAGCAGAAAATGCCAGTATCGGAGCAATACCGATACTGAATATCGGATCGGCGCACCCCTAATTTAAACAACTGTTTTCAACCAATTCTTTTCATTAATTCATTTTATTAAATCCCTCAGATTAGGAGAGAACTTTGTTTGGGAGTAACTTATTTAATAAAACATATACACTTTCATTTGGTAAGAATTTGTTTCTGTTTTTAAAAGAAGTCTCTTATGCTCAGCAAGGCTGCATTTTCTATTTTCATATATTTTAAAATGTACTTTATTCCTGTGATGCAAAGCTGAATTAAATACAACTATTCTAAATGATTATAACTATTACACTACAAAATATGCTAAAATGCATGAAAATGTATGGGAACACTTCAGTGTTTTGTTAAACAAACTAGTGTTTTGTTCATCCAAATGAATCAAAAGTTTGCTAAAAAAATGAGTTTGCTAAAATGAATCTTGAGCTTGTTTTTCATAATTTACAAAGCCTGTCTTTCGTATTCTGGGGCCTCATTTATAAAATACTGCGTAGAAAGCATCCTAAATTAGATTTTACGATCATTTCTCAAAGTGCGTACGTGTGATTCATAGAACGAACGTATGCACAGAAAATGTGTGTACGCCTCTCTTTTAGATGTGAAATCTATAAATTGCAATGATCTTGAAATTGTGCGCAGCTGAACAGTTTCAGATCTCCGCCTTGTAAACGATGTCTAATTAATGTCATTGACTTATAAAAGAGCACCTGACAATGTCCAAATCTTTTACAAGCGGCAAGAATGGCTTATATTTCCAAAACTTGGGCAAACAAAAGTGCGTACGTCTGCTCAGACCCTGACGTGGCGCTAAGCTCTTTTCCACGTCAAAGACCGTTTTTATAAATGTGAACGTTAGCGTGGATTTTTGCGTATGCACACTCTACGATCAAATCTGTGCATACGCACGTTTTATAAATGAGGCCCTTGATGTCTTTGTGTCTCGTGCCAGAGTCATGTAATGTGTGTGTCAGACTGAAAAGCAGAGCAATTCTCAGCAAAGACTTTGATGCTCAACTGATCCTGACAGGCTTGAGTCATGAGCACCTACAGGGAAGGAGACAGAGAGTGAAAAGACATGGAGAGACTACAGACATGAGAGAGGACAGATGAGACAGGAATATAGCAGCTGTGTGTATGAATGTGTGTAGAAATGTGGATAAAGGTGTGTATGTGTATATACGGTTTTAAAATCAGAAGGGGGAAAGAAAACTAAATTGAGAAGCACTCATACACTACCATTCAAAGGTTTGAGGTAAGTAAGATGTTTTAAAATACTTTTATTTAGATTTTTTAGATTGCTACAAAAAAATCAATTTCAAATAAATGCTGTACTTTTGAACTTTCTGTTCACCAAAGAATCATGAATGTATTTATATATTGAAAATATTAAGCAGCAAAACAGTTTTTAACATTTATAATAGTAAGAAATGTTTTTAAGCAGCAAATCAGTATATTAGAATGATTTCTGAAGGATCATGTGACACTGAACGATGCAGAAAATTTAGCTTTGCATCACAGGAATAAATTACATTTTAAAATGTATTAAAATAGAAAACACTCATTTTAAATTGTAATAATATTTCACAATATTCACAATATGTTTTTGAACAAATAAATGCAGCCATGGTGAGCATAAGAGACTTCTAAACCAGCTTAGATTTGAATGGTAGTGTATATACTTGCGCTCTGCAACGACGTGAGAGAGAAAAAGTGCAAAAATGTGCATCAATACATTTCCTCTACTTTTAGGCATTAATGCTAAAAAATTTCCCTTGAGTCACTCAGTACAAGATCTTTGTGCAAGATTTTATGTGTTTTTCAGGCAACAATTTGAGCATATAATGAAACTTTTTAATGAATCGCAGCAACAAAGTGTGGGTCAGGTTTTGCTTTCACTGTGGGCACCAAATATCCCCTCAAGCATAGTAGAATGACAAAACCCCACAGAAGTCCACAAGGACACCCAAAAAGGGATTAAATAATGTCTTAATGGCACGCAAAAATTCTGGGATTAAGGGTCAAGTTTAGGGTTAGAGGATAGAATCTATAATTTGCTCAGTAAAGAAAAAAAAAAACACTGGAAGTCCCATCATAACACAAAATGCACATGTGTTTGTGTGTATCACTAATGTGTATGCATGCGTCTTGATCCCTGGTGCATGTTTGGCTGCAGGGGGTCTGAAATCCAGCATATACAGGAGCTGCAGATCAGAGGGGCGTTAATTAATGAGGCGGGCCTTTCAGACCGACTTCAAATCACAGAGGCATTCACGGCAGGAGGGGACTTTATAGGAACACATATGGACAACAGCTGGAGGAAGAGACTGTGTGTGTGTGAGTGAGTGAGTGAGTGAGTGAGTGAGTGAGTGCTAGAAGGTCTCTGTATGACTTGTGGTTCCTCGAAGGGTCCTGTAGCAACACAAACAACATCATCATCACAAATGCTGTCGATTAATGTCAAATGAGCCTTCAGAGTGACAAATTTCATTGCTCAGAGGTTGTTCTTTCAGAGATCAAGAGGCTCAATGGAGTTCTCAGTTACACTGCACTCAATTATTAAAGGGATAGTTCACCCAAAAATGAGCATTTGCTGTTTATTTGCTCACCCTCAGGCCATCCAAGATGTAGGTGATTTTCTTTCTTCAGTAAAACATTAAAGAAGATTTTTAGCTGAACCCATGGTCATTGGTGATTTATAAAATGCAAGTTAATGGGTTCTGTCACTTTGAGAGTCAAAAAAGCAGGTACAGGAAACAAAATTAGCTCCTGGCAAAATACTGAGGTCTTTTGAAGAAAAACGATCGGTCTGTGATAGAAACTGAACATCATTTGATTCATTTTGTTTTTTCCTGTACCTGCTTTTTTGACTCTTAAAGTGACAGAGCTCATTGTCTTGCATTTTATGAATCACCAAACTCATCTACATCTTGGATGGCACGAAGGTGAGTAATTCAACAGCAAATTTTCATTTTTGGTTGAACTATTCTTTAACTTAGAAATAAAGTATTCATTTAGAAATAAAGAAATCAAAGTATTTATTTCTACAAGTACCGAGTAGAAATAAAAATAGACAAATGAGACAATTGTTGACATACAATTAGAGTGTAGAGTTATAAAATGAACATGGATTTTATAGTTCAGATAATGATCATGGAAGAATTTGATTAGAAAAATGATAAGAAAAAGCTCATACTGAGTTCTCTAACTTTTGTTCTTTGCAAATCTGAGCACAGTTAAGACATTTTTGAGATGTTATCTGAAACTCTAGGAGTCTTTCTCTCAAGATAAGCAACTGAGAAGCAGAAGACCTAAGCAAAAGTCTCCGCTTGCCCTCCATTTAATCTCACTGCTGTCTAGGAGAAACAGTTCAGATATTAAATTGCATTTGGGATTTTTCTTCACTTACCGCAATGCTCTCAAACTGCTGAAACTGCTTCCGGAACTTTCCTGGCAAACCCTGCAAAAACACACACGCACACACATATGCAATTAGCGAATGACACATTTCGCGTGCCAATTAAAACTCGGATGAGTGAACACATTTAAAACACAACACATGAGGTAAAAATCCAGAGGACTGAGGAGTTATTATTTATTTTAAAATAAAAAGGCAGAATCTGACATTAAATGTACAGCTGGACGTGGAAATATTTCCTTTGGAACAGCACAAGCTAATTCAGTTCTGTTGTCATGACAACTGCTAATAGCCTCCTGCCAAGAATAACACTCGACGGTTCTTAGGAACGAGAGTAGGCAGAGGTGCTAAGAGACTGTGTGTGAGAAAGAGAATGTGAAAAAGGGAGATTAACAAACAGATGCACTCACTTCCCAGGTCAGACGTAGGCGGCTGACTGCAGGGTTGTCCAGTCCCAGAACCAGCGCCAGGAACGACAGCAGATCCTGCTGCTGTTTACATCTAAAACACACACACAGACACACAACAGCACTCATTACACACACAAACCTAATAAAGAACGTAATAGTGCTGTTAAAGTTCTCTAAAACAATAATTGAAATAAAGCCGAAATAAAATAAACAAATATTAGATGAAAAACTTTAACTTAAACTAAGAAATGTTTGGCAACTAACTGAAACAAATTTAGTTTCACTACTAAAATTACTAAAACTGGCATCAAAATAAACTGAAGCTATATAGAAATAACAAAAGCACATATCAAAGTTACTAAAACTTGAAAACTGAAAATATAAAAATAAAAGCTAATTTATAATTAATAAGTACTATAACAGTAAATAAATAAAACGTCTCAGTTACGTATGGTAACCCTCGTTCCCTGAAGGAGGGAACGGAAACGTCACGTCGGATGACCGACGAAATTGGAATCTCGCTTAGAGAGACCAATCTACTTCGAGTGTAAACTAAACGAGCCAATGCACATTGGCATGCGATTATTGCATCCAGCTGCGTAGATTGGTCTCTCTAAGCGAGATCCCAATTTCGTCGGTCATCCGACGTGACGTCGAGAGTGACCGACTGAAAGGGAACTAAAATGACATTGGAATGTGAATAAGATGTGAATATTTTCCCCCTTAAGTCCGCTTATGATGCAAGTCAAAGTTTCTTCCATCAAAAACAGATTAATTTCATTTTACATGACTCTTTTTTCCCGTCTTTCTGAACCTTAAAATTAAACAGGTGTTTTCTGCTACTGAACCATTAAAACTATATGCAAATGAACCCTTTTGTGATTGGCTAACCACCCCCTCCGAAAGCCAGAATACTGAATAGGTGTTGATATACGTGGGGTGTCATACGTTATCATGTTCACAGTTCTGACACACTGTGATGATTCCTGAATAATTCATTTTTGTCACCTTCATAAGCGGTTTCAGCTTGCACCCTACCCAAACACATATACACTCACAAGGCTGCAATCTTTATGAACTTGCGCAGTAGCTGTATCCTCTTCGGAAGCGACTGGCACTGCAGGATCTCTGTGGCGACCCAGTGCTGCACTTCACTGCATCGCTGCAGGATCAGCTCCAGGTTGAGGGGGCGCCAGCGAGCCTGCTCCCCGTGAAATACGTAACACACAAACTCCACCTGTTCAAACAAACCCCCACCCCAAAAAAAAAAAAATCAAACGCGAACAGGAACAAAGATACACGGAAAAAGTTTTGTTGTTTTTACATGAACTTTGCTGTGTGGCTAGCCTTGAACTAAAAGCCAGCTTCCTAAGGCACAAATTTGTTTGCAATGGAAAACTACAGAGGATGCATTGTAGCACTAGACAAGTCTTGATACGTATTTGTAGTAAACCACCCTATGAAGGATATACCAATTAAAAATATGCATACTGACAAATTAAGATATATTGTTTACCATTTTAGGACAGTGTCATTTTATGATTTTTAAAATTTTAAAATTTTATTTATATACTATTATAATATTTATTTATTTATTTATTTAGAATTAGCCTTTATTTTACATTTTCAGTTTTATTTTAATTTTAGTTTAAGTTTTAGTCATTTTGTTGGGAGCTTTTGTATTTTTTTATTTTAGTTTTATTTTTTTACATTTTTCTATATAGCTTTTATAATTTATTCCCATTTTGGTTTTAGTCATTTTAGTACCAAATCATATTTTATTTCAGTTGGTAGTCACGGCAATATTTCCAAGCTTTTTAAGTAAAGTTTTTCATCTAATATTTATATTTTATTTACTTTCAGCTTTCTTATAATTCAATTTTATTAGTTTTAGTTTCAGATAACAACAACAACAACACTGTCACATTCTTTATTTTGTTTGTGTATATAATGAGTGCCATTGTGAAATCTCAGGATAGTATTTGTGCATTTAAAACCTTGAAACTTTTACAAATGAAGTTTAAAAGTAACTAATAAAGAGTAAATAAATAAATGTTACTAATTTAAAACGACTATTTAATTGTGAGCATGACACTAGCAACTAAAAAGGTCATGGGTTTGATTCCCAAATTCACATAAAATGCACCTCAAATGCCCTGCAATTTGCTTTAGATAAAATCATCTGCCATGCACATAAATTAAGAAAAAAGTAACTAATCTATAATGTACCAAAGTTTAATGCAGAGGCTACAAGGAATTTGTCTTTTAAGAATGAATCTCCGGACATCTTCCAATTAAAAAAGATGTGGAAACATTAAACATTCTGATATTTTGTGCACAATGCATTGCAGCAGCTTTACGCTGCCCTGTGTCTGTCTGTGGTGAAGCTGTGCTGAATACTGATGATTTGAGGGCTGTAGTGTCCTGACCTCGTGCACACAGCTGAAGAGTTCCCAGTCGAACACCACCAGCTGATTGGCCACCTCCTCTGCACTCATGTCATGGAGTTTGCTGTCTCCTGGTGACCAGTGGATCTCCTCAGGGAGCGGTATCTGACCGACAAAGACATGAGGATGAGGATCGTAATCACCAAAAGACACTGAGCGGGACAAGTCAATATGGGTTTTTCAATAACTTTAACATTAGGTGCCCCCAAGTCTTCGATATTTGCTTACATCCTACCGCATTCTTCTCCCACACTGAAGCTGAACTACGATTGTAGATTTTAAATAACTCCAGCTCTCTGTTTGACTCATGACGAGACGCCACTTTCGCTTTGTGGTTGAATAAAACAAGATTTTGATGGCAATCGAATGCTTTCTAAACCACTGAATCAAGTTCTCAGCACTGCTGTAGATAACATATCTTCAGTGAACATTTTAATTTGTGGTGTTTAACAATCATAAGTAAGAATTCCAGTATGACTGTAACAAATACAGAACACTTATGCTTGCTGTTTATGAGGGTCTCTATGGGAACACCACTCCCCCCCCCCCCACATGAGTGTCTCGCCCACGGTTCTCACCAAACTCTCGAGCTCCGCGGGCTCACAGGCGAACAGGTGGGTGTTGACGCCCAGAGTGGTGAAAACGGCCTCGTCGCTGGGACGGAACACAGCCTTCTCTGAACAAACACAGATTAGATTGTGATGTTAAAGCAGATGAGCCAAGTCAATCCAAAAAATGGCATGTTCCCAAACAGCGAGTCAAGGTCTGGATCATTATAAATTGTCATGCCACTTCATAATTTACACACATGACGCTGTTTGGGGTTTCAGTGTGCAAGTGAGGTCTTAGTAAGTTTGCATGGTGTTCGTGTGCATGGTACGGACTTTAATTCTCTTACCCCCAGATGAGGTGACGGCCACCAGTATGAGGTTGGCGGGTTGGAAGGGCTGGTCCTCGCTATACTGAAGTTTCTCTTTCACCAGAGCCAAGATCTCTCTGACCCGGCATGAAAGACGACTCCGAATGGTCACGTATGAGTGATCTGGTGTGTAAACCCTGCAGAAGACTAAACAAGAACTAAACAGTCAAATTCATTACATAATACATATTGCCCCCATCTTAGTCTCACTGCACTGGCTTCTGGTACATTATAGAATTGATTTTAAAATACTTTTATTAGTATATAAATCGTTGAATGGTCTTGCACCGCCCTATCTTTCGGATCTCCTGACTGAATATCAATCTGGAAGAACACTGAGATCCACTAGCCAAAAGCAGTGGCTACATTAAAGTGATTATTACGTTTTGAATATGGATATTTTTCTTACAAAAACACATCGATTCGCTACAGAAAGCCTTTGTTCCTCCCCAGAGCCGTGTGAGACACTTTTTTTTATGGATGGGCGCATTTTATTTAACTGCTTTTGGACTGATGCATGCAACACCCGCTGAGTGGCATGAAACAGCTTGAAAGATCAAAGACCATTTTTAATATAACTCCGACTGGATTCGTCTGAAAGAAGAAAGTCATATACACCTAGGATGACTTGAGGGTGAGTAATTTATGGGCTAATTTTCATTTTTGGGTGAACTAACCCTTTAACATCGCCATCACCCATTTTTACTGAATCATTTTATCTCAAGTTAAATAAAAGAGGCAAAACTTTGAATAGTAGTAATTATGTACAGTATTGACCTCCTCTCCATTTACCAGTCACGGCTCTGACAAAAGCACAAACCAGGTCACTGGAGGCTTCAGGGTCAGCAGCGTTTTGTACTGTCAGATTGCCTATTGATTAAGGTCTGGGAAATCACTTAGCTTGGGTTGAGCCACTGCCCTGACAAAGAGTCTCATTTCATCAGATGAGCTCATTGCATCTATAAAACTTGGCAGATGCTACTTTGTGACCCGATTTGTCATCCTGGTCTGAATGAAGTGAAAGCAGACTGGCATTTTCACAAAAAAAGGATGAATAAGATGATTAACTAACAGTATTCTCATGGGCGTTATTGCACAGCTAAGCAAAAGCAATGGTAATAAACTGTGGTCAGGCTGTGAAATATTTATGCATCCTATTAAAATGAAGGTTTGAACGTACTCTCGTCCGAGCCACGGAAAGCTTCTCGGGGCTGCAGGCAGGCGTCGATACGCCTGAAGTGTCGGAAGAGCGGGCGGACTTGCTTCTTGCGACTTTCCTTGTCCTCCTCGGCTCTGTCGGATAGAAGGGAAAACAAGTCAGGTAGCTATTCATGTGTAAATAATTGAATAAGTTATTTGTCCCCAAAAGACTATTATTAACCTACAATTTGTTTAGTAATGGCATCAGGGATGGAAAATATTCTATGCATGGGCAAGATATTTAAGGAGCAGTCATAGCATGCTCTTAAACTGTTTATAACTGGACAGCAAGAAATTTTAAACTCCAATCTGCCAAAACCAAGAAAAACGCATTGATTATGTTTGCATGGCATCCTTAGAATTTAAAGATGCAGAAAGACCAAACATGCCAGTGCCAGGAAAAAAATGTGCTTTTTTTATAAACAAAAAAGAACTGTTTAAGGTTTTATGACAAAACTGCTGTCCTGTTGTAGAGGCTTTTAATGACACAATCGAAATCGAACACAACACATTAAAGCATTAATCTCTGCACATTAATTCTTCATCTGGTTCTAAAGCTCTTATTGGGCAACTGCATGCGCCTCATTTAATACTTTACAACTCATGTTGTACTTCACCAAACTAAGAGGCTTCATGTGTTATATGATTTTCTGTTCCAATGATTTCTGCAGCCATTATAGCTCATAAAAAATATTTATAGCTTATATTAATATTCCACTGCAAGGATGAGGGGGATTTGATGCTTACGGGCTGTGCAATATCTCAGTCCAGCGCTGAAGCTTCAGGACGTCTTCCACCAGTTCAGGAAAGCGGCTGAGCTCCTGAACGGCGCACAAATACAGCTCCTGAAACGACATGCATTTATTATTAAGACCAGGAGGAAGGAAATAAAGGAGATGAAGCAAACGACGGTGAAAAATGAACCTTTTTATAAATTCCTAGAATTTCAATAAGCATTTTAATATTAATGAAACGACAATGTGAAAACAGACAGTTCTAATTCATGGTCTGATGTCTAAAAACAGCTGCAAGAAAACATAAGAACAGGTTTCAAAATAAATATTGTGTAGTCATGTACCGGAACAAAATATCACAAACAAGAAAAAAATAACGTCTGGAGCACAGGTGTGTTTGTCTTTAATTAAGAAAAACTGATGTCAAACAGACAAAAAGAGCAATATTTTCCTTAGCGCAGGGTTACCATAGTAACCCTGATAATCTTATACCAGTGATGACACTCTAAGGACTGTACAAATGGTACAAAATATACAAATCTGCAATTAGGTTTATTTTTCTAAATAAACTTCTAACAAAACTGAATGAGGTTCATGCTTAATTCAAGATTTATTCTTTGAACAAGACTCATGTTGTTTCCCAAATCAATTAATATGAGAAACAAGACAAAAATCCTCATTAAATAATTACTTCTTTTTTTTTTAATCAAAAATTATCATTCTTCATTCTATTTTGCAGATTTTTTTTTTTTAGCTTTTTATTTTGTTGTTTGTATGCATTGGAAAATTTGAAAAAACATTTATGAGTTTTGAGCTTTTTTTCTTTTTTTTTTTATAAACAAGTGCAGTACCTTTGGAAAAGTGTTGGAGCGATCTCCCTCCTCCTGCAGTAAGTCTCTGTATGTGTCCAGATAGCGGAAGGCCACAGTCAGAACTGCAAGTTTCCGCTCAGCTCCGTCCCAGCCGGGCCAGCCCTCACCCTGCTTACCCTCTGAGCTGAATCTGAGCCAGGAGTTAAGAAACAACACACTCACGAGCCAACTCATACACACCTGCTCTCACTAAATACAGTGAATACACACGTCTATACCTGTACAGACAGACAGACAGACAGACAGACAGATAGATAGATAGATAGATAGATAGAAAGATTGCTCAGAAACACAGAAATTATTGGGTTTTTATGAGTGTATGCAGATAAACACATGCTCAGACAGCCACTGTCCGATCACCTGACACAGATGCCACACTGGAAAAACAAAATCTCTGCTTCTGTGGCCAGACAGCCAGAATAATTGCAACCTTTGAAAAGTATTGAGGCCGATGGAACACACCCTTCACACCCACACACACTCACATACACACACACAAGTTACAACATAATCACACGTGGAATGGATTTTTCTGTACTCGCAGGCTTACATAAGTTGGTAAAGTCACACATAAGCATTTAAGCAAAGACATATACTTTATCGGCACATAAGATGACCTAAAAATCTGCAAAGACTCCTTGTCCCCAATCCTACCAATCATATGAGCAGGAAACCGGAAAGGCGGACTAAATTTAAAGTGGAGTATCCCTGAGCCTCTCTGCCTATAATTAAAGAGTCCCCGAAACCCCGTCTAAAATTGACAGCTATTCCCATACAAAAAAGGCCCAAGAGGAGCTTCTGCAAATGGCATCATAGATCTAGTAAATCTATATCCAGAGCCATCACCTCTGCTCGGGTGCCAAAAAACAGCAGCCGTCTGAGCTGCTGGGCAGCTGCGAAATTTGAACTCTGTTCCCTCGCACAAGCCCTGGATCGCGGCCGCCACAGGGGTTTGGAGTCCGGCCAGGCCGACTCCACCGGGACTGTCAATGTGTGAAGAGCTAAAAGCACTATCAGTCCTGAGTGAAACGGAATCATCCTGCTTTGAAATCTTTTTATTAAACCCCTCAAATGAGCCCTGACGAGTGGGAAGTCTACGAGACGGGGCTTTTCTAAGCAGGAAGCAGACATGTTGCCACAACAAAAAGATCTGATTAGGCCTGGATTAGGTCAAGTCAAAGACCAGGAAAAAAGGTGTGGAAAGTGGAAAGATAAATGGCCTGGGAGGAGGGAGAGGAAAGAGAAAGAGAGGAGTGGCTCACAAGGCGAGGTGGTGACGGCAGTCAGGGAAGATTAGCGAGGGTCACTGATTGCCGCAGACACTCGGGGGGCCGCCGCGCAGCAGACACGCTGCATTAGGAGCGCTGAGGCATGCAGACGGGCCTCCCCAGGAATACCTTTGTGCTTAAATCTGCAGACAAGCCCCTCAGACGGCATTATGGTCTGGGTAGGGGGGGCTATGGCATTCACAGAAGGAATGTAGGTCACTGAATGAAAGAGAGAGGGGTGTCCTCTGCACACACACACTTATACACACTCTGACACAATGCTTAAAGCTAACAAAACAAACATTCCCCACATTGCACTCATCTTATCTGAATTTAGGAAACTGATGGACCCCGAGGGATGGGGGGGTGAGTGTTGGCCTGCAGAGTCTGACAGAGGTAGGTTAGCATTGCGGCTAATTGGTAAATCATTCTGACCCAAATCTTAAACGGCATGTGCGACTGTTAGCCCCCTGCGGTAGAAAGACGCTAGGCTCTTCGGCTGTGTGTATTGGCTGTTTTATGGCAGATAATTCAGTTTGTTTTGGAAGTGTTTTGAAGACATTCAAGTGTTCGGCTTGATAATTCAGAGCCAAATGCTTTTTCTGAAGTTTTGCGAAGTAAACAAACTGACTGGAGAACATGTAGGACACTAGCATAGCTGTCAGTGTGATCATTCAGTTCCAAACAAAATAACATAAACGAGACCTAAAAATAATGATGTTTTAGCTAAAAACTAAAAAGTTAGGTGAAGCTCTACAAAATTTGACCAGAAAGACAATTAGCAAGTTATACATGATTTAACCAGTTCTGAGTTGTGTCCATTGGTCTGACAAACCATAAAGTGTGGTCATGCTAGACTTTGATCATGTAAAATGTCTTCAGACTGTAATGGATATAGACAGCAGGATATGATCTAATGCTATAGTAAAGAGCCCCTAAGAGGACATGATGATGGAAAAATATTAGATGGGAGGAGAAATTTTATTTCAATGCTTTTGTGTTTTCTTGCTAAAGTATCACATTCCTAAAGAAACTTAAAGCAAAATATAGATTTTTTTAAACATAATTTTTCCATCCCAAATGCAAAAGTTTTGCGAGCGAATGCCAAAGTATTTAAATTTTATTTTTTCCTCCAAATCAATTTTTTCTCATCATCATGTCCCTCAATACTATAAGGCTTCTGTTTTAATAGATAATTAAAAACAAAGAATAAATAATACATTCAAAAGGAATTAAATTAAGTTCAATCTTAAAATATTTAATAAAAATTAAATATTCAATTAAATGTAAAAAATAATATCTACAATCTATTCCACTTGCCCACACCAAATGTGAGAGCGTCTGGTCCTGAAGCAACATTCCTATCATAAACTGCAGCCTAAACTTTAATCTTAATGTTAATGCTAACAGAAATTATATGTTGATAAGACCCTAAATCCCAGTCATAGCCCTAAAACTGGTTAATATAGAGCTATTTTTCCAAAATATGATGTTCAGGTACATGTTCTACTTGAATAAATCACATTAAGGTAGGGTTACAGTCGTCCAATGAAGATTTTCAGATGTTAAAAGGTGTACATTTGGCACTTATGGTTCTGGCGAGGGGAAAGGATACTGCTGAAGCAAGACCTGCTGGAACTTGTCTGGGGCCAAGAAGATTGGGTGCGTCAGCATGAAGTCATCCAGGAGTATTTCTGCAAGGAGACAGAGAGACGAACGCAACCTTATTAGTGACATCACAACTGAACAAGATGTTCATGTTTGTCTGAAAGTGTTGGGTTGCGGAGACTGACACGTAGGACAGTATAATGAAAGACAAGAAACTCTGGAAAATTATGTCTTCTGTGCAGACTTAGCTGTTCTTGTTCGACAGGTTGTGAACACTCGCTCTGTGAGTATGTGTGCGGAGAAATGAAATTGAACTTGACAGCACCAGCCTTCACCTCTGCTAACTCATCTCAAGGACAGTGGGTTTGTGGGTAGAATAAATCACGACGCTTTCTGGCCCACTTTGGACCACTTACACTCCCAAAGGCTGCAGTGATGTACTGTGCACACACATCTAGCAGCTGAAAGTAAAAACGAACAGACTAGCTCATATAAACGTCAACAAACAGTGAAAAAGGCATTACAAAAAGCATAATAAATGAGTGATGCTTTGAAAAACTGTTTGAAATCTGCAAAAAGGAATAGAAATGTGCATAATATTTTTTGATCTGGGGCACATCTTGACAGTGAGGTTTTCGGAGACTATATTTTGACTGATGAGAGGACATGATACTGATTATGTATCTGGGTTATATCAATGTGGAGCACATAAATCATTGATACTAAACTATTAAAAACATAATCGCTGAGAGGAATGAGAAACGAGTCAGTGGCACAAAATTAACACGTCAGTTGAAAATGCTAAGGCTTTCACATGTCATGCAAATAAAGCAAAGCATGAACTAGAGAAAACAGGGTCCAATACTAAAAGCTCAACTAGTCCATTTGCATTTCAGAGCAGTAGCTTGGACGCAGAATAAATTTGTATCGTTGGTTCAGTCAGACAATGAATTTAATTAAGATGAACTGTCAGCTGAATTCCCTCAGTTGATTCATTCGTCTGAACAGCAAAGATTCCCACAATCATGCCCTGCTTTGCATACTGATTTGCAGGCAACAACCGATTTTCATTTCAAAATCAAGAAAAAGGTTGGAGAAAGACCTTGGATTCAAAACACTTTGAGGATAGGCATAACTTCGTTTTCTCTGGAGAAACGCCGACAGAATGGATTAAACTCATCTGCATCTTAAATGGAGTTTATTTCAAGAACGGAACTTTTTCAACTAATTTGCCGAAATGGGAGACCATTTGGACTACCATTTTTAAAGTTTACAACCCGTGTATTGAAAAAAATGCCATTAATTAACAGAGGCCTCCCTCAAGTTCAAACCCGGGATTCCCTTGGAAGCTGGATTGAGGCGGAGCTGCGCTTCTTGCGGGACGTCGTTCTCTTTCGGGATTGGTGGGTTTTAATCTGACAGTGTCTTTGGCTTCTGGAGCGCATTGTAGAGCCCAGAGGAGAAGATGTCTGCGGAGGAGACGGATAAATCCACCGCCGCTGATGCGAGTGCAGGAGACGAGGAGGAGGAATGGCTGTACGGGGGTCAGTGAGCGCCAAATCTATTCTGCTTTACTTTATTTAGCTAATGAACACTAACAGCTCAGGAGAAATGCGCTTATTAATGTACAGCACTATATATCGGTGTAATGAATAATGAATGGGCCTTTATCCTGCAGTGTTAGGAGATTCCTGTCACTTCACCAAATGTTTAAACTTCATGTCCGTGATTTAAGAAATATTTCTCTTTACGTGGGAATTGATATAGAATCTATCTGAGAATTTATTCGATTCTATAATAGATTTTATTCTTCTATGAGAAAGCTCTTGGGACGTCACAGAGTGCAACTCAAGAACAAAAGCAGGTGGGCAAAGACAAACTAGCATATTTATGACAAAATAGAAAAGCTAAAGCAATCCAAGTTATTCTTAACAACAGTAAATACCCAAGTGCACCAGCCTGTACAAATAGCAAGCAGTTTGTGCAAAATTATTATACTTCCAAATGTGTGCCCGAAAGATCAGAAAGTTCATTAAGTGTGCCGCCATGGACAGGGCCATTAAATCTGGTGCAATATAGTCAATTGAACGCCTCGCTATTTACTGTTAGTGAGGTAGAGAAAGTGATTAGTAATTTACCTAATAATAAAGCAAGCGGATCTGATGGTGTGACGTACGAAACGCTGAAATCTGGTAAAAGCACGTTGTGCCCAGTTCTGACTAATATATTTAACATCTGTCTTGAGAACGGTAAACTACCAGAAGCATGGAAAGGTGCATTGATCCATCGAATCCCCAAGAAAGACCATATCCCCTGCCACGGCCGTATGTGGACGTGATCAAGGACGTCTACAATAACTCCTACGTTCAAGACATATGTGGAAGTGCCTTAACTGATCCTATACCTCTCAGGATCGGTATTAAGACCGGTTGCCCCTGAAGCGCTATTAACTTTATACTAGCGATTAACTCCTGGCTGAAATGGATGTGTCAGTGCGCACCAGCAGGTGTGCGATCTCCAAATCCAGTGCAAGCTTATGCGGATGATGTGGAAATATCGTCACGAGATGAGAGTGTAATTCATAATATGCTTCTTCGTACAGATGACTTCATAAGGTGGTCTGGTTTGGATATGAAACATACAAAGTGTGCTGCGTTTTATGAAAGACGGAGTGGAGGAAATAGATGGTATAGATCAAAGTCTGACAAACCCCCGGTCTTTGCATTAGCACATAAACCTATCCGTCTATATGAACGTCATGAAACCTATCCTTATCTGGGGCATAAATTCAACGTTAGCGGTGACTGGGAGGAACAGGTTACAGAGCAGTGTCATGAATTTACCTGAAGACTTGCACTGATTGACTCTTCCCCTCTCCCCATAATGATGAAGATCGAGGCTATCAGATTGATTGCAACAGCTAAAATTCAACATCTATTTATGAATGTTCATATTCCACAATGCACACTTTCAACACTGAACGATGAAATGGTAAAGCTAGTGAGAAAATGGCTCTGCCTCAATAGCCATACAACCCGATATATTATTTTCCAGTCACGCCGAGACGGAGGTCTCGGTGTCCTAAACATTGAATGTATTTATACTGCCTCCAGAATAGGTCATCTTCTTAATATGCTGAATAACGACGATGCATCTGTCAGAGTTGGCACGTGAGTCACTTTTTCTACATCTACAGCGGCGCAAAATACCGGCTGCTTCGTGCAATGAGCCCCAGTTTCTTGGATTTAAATTAAAACCGAATGGAAAATTGGACATCAAAACAGCCGGATTTGGAGTACGCTCTGATTGGCTGGATTTGAATGATCTTTGGCAGCACACAGGACTGCAGCTCTCTTGGCAGGGACCTGACGGAGCGCTAGCGGCTCTTAATGAGAACATAATAACAGACCCGCGTATCTCTGCTCTAGCGGTTCTCAACACCGAAAGTACACCTCGTCAACTATCGACCAATAATGTAAGAGTCTCACTTCTTCACCTCAAAAAAAACCTAAATGCCCAGCACTGGATGGGCTTGAAACTACAGGGAAAATTAGCACTTCTCCAATCGGCCAGTATCCCACTCTGTTTTGACAAACTTTTCAATCTCAGAGGATATTCTCATTTTTATGATTAAAGCATGACTATAATGTCTTCCAACTATGTACAATCTGTCAATATGGTACCCATCAAATTAAAACTCCTACTGTCTGTTACATCAAAATCAACAGGAAAATGAAACGGTTGCCCACATCTTAAATGGATGTTGTTGTTACAAAGGACTGTATGTGTCCAGACACGATCGCCTGGTTGATTTGATTGTAAAGGACTTGAAAACAATACATAAAGACAGTAAGTTTTACCAGCATACTACTGTTGAATTGAACTGGTTTTATGACAACACATCTGACAGAGACTATTTCAAAAACATTCCAAACACTCCGGACATTGTGATCTGCAAAAAAGAAAGCAAAAAAACGCGCAAAATTTTGTTCAGTTTCAGCCACTATAGGGAGTATGCAAATATGGAAACGAAGATGTTTTGTCTATCCTTGAGTGTTGAATGTTATAAATATAAGGACTTGTGAATGTATGTTAGCCATGTGTACCTGTCATCTTGCAAACTGACTTCCCAAGGTATTTGGATTCCGTTTTTGTTGCTTGTCTTGTGGATCCTAATAAAAGAATAAAATGTGTGTGTGTGTGTGTGTGTGTGTATACTGTATTTATATAAATTAAAAATTAAAATTTTTATAACATTAGTATAATATATTTATGTATGTATATATTATATTATTATATTATTATAGTATATATTGCACCAATTTTTATTCACCATGTATGGCAGACTTTAGCAGACTTTAAAGGGTCCCAACTTCATACTTAAATATATGCACATTGGAGTGACTTCACATCTTTGCAGCTGCAGATCTTTTGCGGTTGCCACGGCAACGCTGACTTTAGAGGCTGCACAGTGAGTAAGGAGAAATAAAAAAAGATGAGAGACCAAGAGCAAGACAAACAGACAAAATACAGACAGAAGTACACAGAGAGACAGAGGCAAAAAGAATCTAGGTAAAACCCACAAAAAAGCAAATGGAATGCAAAGCCAGAAACAGTGACAAGCCGGGCTGCAAGTCAGTTAAGTTAGTGTGAAAAACAGGAACGGAACGACTGGAGAAGTCAACGGGGTTAATTACCATCTCTGATACCCGTAAACCCTTAAAGGCACATGTTAGTAACCAAACGGAAAATACGCACCGGACAAGTTCTATTAAAGTTGATGAGGAAATGATGAGGTGTTGTGTCAGAGCTGAGGGTGTAAAATATATTCAAGCAACTTTACTTTTAGTCACTGTAGCGGGTGTGTGTGTGTGTGTGAGTGCTGACTGGAACGCTTTTGGAACGCTGACTGGAACGCAGACCCCCTCTGGTCAAATGTAAACATTCTTTTAGGGCAATGACCATCTCTCTTCATTAGCATTTGTCATAGCTGTTGATATTAAATTAGAGTGGGAGTTTATAATTCTTTAAAATAACTTGTGCTGCAGCCGTAATTGAGCCATGTGTTATGTCAGTGCATGGGTCTGTTTGCCTCCCTCAGGCATATAATGCTTAGCAGAGAGCATCAAATCTGCTCTAAAGAGCTAAGTAAATTCCTGAATCCCGTGAAGAATCTCTGCAGGACGCACATTTAATGCATCCAGCTGTCCTTACCCAACACTTTTGGCTTTGACGCAACAGATATGAGCCAAATTTGAGATGAGGTTTATGCTAATAAAATTTTACCACATCAAGGTAGATCAAAGCAATAAAACTGGAAAACGCATTTGTGCTTTTGCACCGTGCAAAGGCAGGAACTATGAAAGCCTGTGAATTTATTTCTAGTAAATACAAATTTATATCTCACAACTGCAACTTTATTTCTCATAAATGCAACTTTTTATCTTACAACAATCTCTCAATTTTGACTTTAGGTCTTACAGCTGCAACTTTATTTTTTCTTACAGTTGCGGTTATAGCTCTCAGTTGTGACTATATGTTGCAACGTAATTTCTTTTGTGACTTGATATCACTAAATTGCAACTTTATATCTTACAACTGCAACTTTATTTCTTATAATAGTGACTTTATATCTTACAATTGTGACTTTATTTCTTATAATTGCAACTTTAGATCAGTTTCAGTTGTGACTATATCTAAATTGCAACTTTATATCTTACAACTGCTACTTTAACTGTGACTTTATATCCCATAACTGCAGCTTTTTTATCTCAAAATGTGTTTATTTCTTATTTTAAATTTGACCTTCTGTTTCTGTGACCTGTTTTAGGTGGAAACATACTTTCATAAGAAACTATCTATGAGGCTTTACAGTGTAAAAGTTTGATACCTACCTTTAGTGGTAAAATAGGCAGTGCTGATGTTTAGCTTGGAAATATAAATCAGCATGAAGATGAGGCACAGAAGACACAAATATGACACCTTTCCGCCTCGCATGCTTTTTTCTCAATTGAATCCCTTCTTTCTCTGACGGCCCACAAATTCTCCAGTGTTCTTTCATGCATTTTCCTCTTTCGACTCACTAGTTTACATTATGATAGAGCTTAAATCTCCTGGCCAGATTGGCACAAAGCACATCTCTTTAAATGACAAGAGTGGGAATAGAGCAAAATCCAACACCCACCCTGATACCCACATGCTCACACCACACACACATCCATATTCCCACACAAGCACATGCACACACACAATCACAGTCAAATATAGAAACTGCACATGTATTCTCTACACCAGCACATGCTCTCGCACTATGAGAATGAAATGCAAGAGGGAGTTCAGACAGACACCCATCACACGTATAGAACATCCATCGTTCAGACAAGTGAAAATCACTCCCTTTCTTTTATTCTTGAGGTCAAGAGAAGCCCTTGCCAACTGAAAACACCATAATCCTGCTGCCTTCAGACGATGGGAGGAAATGGGGTGTGTGCAGCTGAAGGCCGTCTGGAAGAATTTTGTTTCAGCAAAAAGTTTCAGCAAGAAGTTTCAGCAAAAATGACCTTGATGAGACTAAACTAGGGTCAAACTCATTTCTCAACACTAAGGCAGAGCTCCTATTCTCCTTTGAGTCCTATTCTCCTTTGAGTCCATATAGGCTCAAAATCACAACTGAGATCTCAATTGTTTCTCCTAAACACTAATGAGATTACATGGAGAGTAAATGGAGACTTTTGCTTAAATGGACAGTTCATCCAAAGATTAAAAATCTGTCATCATTTCATGCTGTTCGTCTGGAAGAATTTCAGTTTCAGCAAAAATGACCTTGATGAGACTAAACTAGGGTCAAACTCATTTCTCAACACTAAGGCAGAGCTCCTATTCTCCTTTGTGCATATAGGCTCAAAATCACAACTGAGATCTCAATTGTTTCTCCTAAACACTAATGAGATTACATGGAGAGTAAATGGAGACTTTTGCTTAAATGGACAGTTCATCCAAAGATTAAAAATCTGTCATCATTTCATGCTGTTCTTTATGTCTTTTGCACACAAAAGACATTGTCCAAACAACATTTTCAATTAACCCCTTTGACTTTCATTGCCATTTCTCAAACTGTGCTCAGAATTGCCAAGATAGCAAAGTTTGTGGTCAGAAGTCAGAGATTTCTGTATGAAATCTTACATTAAATTGGTCTTCCACATTTTTAGGGCAAATCTAAAAATAAATAAAAATAGAAATGATTATATTTATACTTTTTATTTTTAGATATTATATTATATATTTCACTAGAATGACGTATGTCCTCATGCCTTTAACGGCAGTCTCAATTGTGGTCTTTCTGTACTACACTACTTTCTCCACTAGACTACGTGTTGTTTCACGTGTACATATATATATATATATATATAGTCAGATCACTTCTTTCAATAGGTTATGCATGTTATATATGTCTATATATTTTTATATTTTATTTATTTTTATATTTTATAAGTTTCATATGATTATATGTTTATGTCTATGTTTATACCATGGCACAACGTTTCATTCCTTTATATGTTTCAACATATAGCGGATTGACAATAAATCTCACTTGAACTTAATTAGATTAATGCATTTACATACTTTGTAAACATTATAAAAATAATTTAAGATTAATTATAATTGGCCAACCCTGCATTACAGCTTTTTAACAATTGATACTTAAATAAAACATCATTAAGAACTCCTTCAGGTCTCCTAAAATCCAAAAGAGCATCATTTGAGCAATTTCATTTTCCAAGTCAATATATATAAAGTTTTTTTAGACATTGGGACACCTCCAGGTTAGGGGTCATGGGGGTTCACGCTCAATAAACGGCTGTCAGTAAAAAGGGCTGAGAGTCCCAGCTGCACAGATCGGATGTTGGTCAATGTAGATTGTAATCAACTGGAGATCTCAGATTGGGATTTCGGGAGAGCGTAATGGAGAGGACCACGGTGGCGTTACATAAACCATGACAGACATTCCGTTACCATGGAGGCCTTATCACATCTGAACCCCCCACTACCCACGCATGCTCTCCTTTCTCTTCCTCATGCCGTCTTTTCTTCATCTCTCCCTCGCTCACGTTGGTGCCTTTTGGCATGACGCACCGTGTGTGTGCATTCATGTGTGCTTTGAAGGTCTCTGTTCATTCTCTGAGGCTGTATGCGCTTGTTCTTCGTATCTGCTTTATCTCGACCCCCCTGCACAAAATCTGTCCATTCTGGGAGGCATTTCACCCTTCAACTCCCATCTTTTCTTTGGATCGTAACACAAAACACCATCATTCACATGCAAATCTACTCTGGCAGGCCGCCAACTATAAGGAAATACACAAATGCCACTGGAGGACTGCCGTTATTCCTGAAACAATCCTTTGAAATGAATGCTCATGGTGAAAACTTCCCATACAGTTTGGAAAGAAGAAAGCAGGTGCAAATGAAAATACATGTGCTAAGACAAAAGCAAGAAAGAGTCCATGTCAAGCCACCAGTCTAGCACAACACGTGACTCCAAAAAAAAAAAAGAAACACACCTTACGGCTTGTAAACTAAAACAGAGCTTGCTGAATTTAGAAGCGCACCACTTTTTTTAGGTCTAACCCAGTTCAAACTGGCCCCAGGAAAGATTGTTCCTAGATCAGGACTCACAAAAAGCATTTTTAAAGTCTGCTCTCTGGCCAGACGGGAGAAATGATTTTAAACCTCCGCGACTGGTATTACATAAGATGAAAATGAGAGAGGTGTAGTTCTAATAGCTGAACAACATCAGTCCAAGATGTGCCCACATGAAAGCACAACACAACAGAACCCAACAAGACTACCAGTGAACACTAGGGATGCACGATATTGGATTTTTGCTGATATCCGATATGCCGATATTTTTCAACTCATTTTGGCCGATACCGATATATTTCCTTTTGTTTGGAAACAACACCAAGTCTCTCCTGTGCAGAAATTATAAGAAAAATATTTTTAATTTTGGTTAGTTTTTAACAAGAACGTATTTGTTAGAATTAAATAAACAATGAAGGTTTTTCTGACAGTACATTGAAGCTTTGAAAATAACTATAAATAAACTTTATATCAATCGCTGCATTTTATTTCCCAGAAAGATGCAAGGTTAACCTTAACATTTTATTTTAAGATTTAACATTTGTAGATGGTATAAAGCAAAAGAGTTGTAAAAATTCTGAAAATCTTTTAGAGCTTATGATTTGTTTAAAAAATAAAACATATTACACAT
>NW_015654499.1:189447-190868 GCF_001515625.1 Sinocyclocheilus rhinocerous
TAACATTTTATTTTAAGATTTAACATTTGTAGATGGTCTAAAGCAAAAGAGTTGTAGAAATTCTGAAAATCTTTTAGGGCTTATGATTTGTTTAAAAAATAAAACATATTACACATAAATGAATAAATCAGTATAAAATTATTTAATTTATAAGTGTCATGTTTGCGATTTTTTTTCTTGTAAGCTATAGCTTCTGACCTTTAAATCAAAACATACTCATTATTTTATGACATCAATTACTGATTTATTTAATCAGAAACACAGTTTCAAATGTTATTTGTGTAGGCTATTTTACTTTTACTTTAATTAGAAGTAGGCCAACAGCGCCCCCTACAGATTAAAACTCCTTACCGAACGGGCATTAGGCCCTGGGGGAGGCTGTCAATGCTGCTGCTGCTGCTGCACATGCTATTACTGTTTACTCTATCATACACCAAATGCGTCATTCTGTACCTGCTTTCACAGATTAATTGCAGCGATCCAAACAGTCAATCTAATCATCAATCTGACAAAACTTTGCTTCAAGAATGAGCCACACTGCTGACGTGATCTAATCGCTAGCACACCCTGAGCACATGTGAGTTAACGCATTCCTCTTATCGGCAAGACATCGGCATAATTTTTCATATCGGGCCGATGCCGATATTTACATTTAAAGCCATTATCGGCCGATTCCGATAGCAGTCTGATAATATCGTGCATCCCTAGTGAACACCCATGCAAAACAAATCAAACCCACAGCAGAGGTAATGGATTCATTTAGCACCGCATGTGCACAACCTTTGAACCTAGCTCTCAAATTGTGCGATAACGCTGGAGGCAGAGGGTTGATGCTACTATTACTCTAGGCGTTGTGCAAATTCTCTTGCAGAATTTATTGAAATTGAATGTGTGCAGTTTTATCACATAATTTCTTCAAAGATATTACGCACATTTATTCAGACTCTAATTTATGTATACCATTCAAAAGTTTAGGGTCAGTAAGTTTTTTTTAGATAAATTAAGAAATGTTTCTTAAACAACAAACCAACATATTAGAAAGATTTCTGAAGAATCATGTGACACTGAAGACTGGAGTCATGATGCTAAAAATTCAGCTTTGATATCACAGGAATAAATTACATTTTATAATATTTCCAAACAGAAAACAGTTATTTTAAATTGTAATATTATTTATTATTGTTTTGAGCAAATAAATACGGCCATAGTAAGACTTCTTTCAAAACTGTAAAAAAAAAATTTTTTTTAAATCTTAAAGGGGTCATATGATGCGATTTCAATTTTTCCTTTCTCTTTGGAGTGTTACAAGCTCTTGGTGCATAAAGAAGATCTGTAAAGTTGCAAAGACTAAAGTCTCAAATCCAAAGAGATATTCTTTATAAAAGTTAAGAGTCAACCACACCTACCTAAAACGGCTCGTT
>NW_015654499.1:190916-191187 GCF_001515625.1 Sinocyclocheilus rhinocerous
GCCGCCCAAATGTTCACGCAAAGAAAGAAGGTGTAACTTTTATTCTCGCTGTAGTATTGTTGCCGCCGCCGCCATGTTGTGAAGACGCTGTGTGTTTCGTTGTGAAAGCAAAACTACTTTGATTGGCCTTCCAAAAGAGGACGATATCCGCTTCGTCATGCCTGGAGATGATCCATGCTGGTCGCTGAGGAAATCAACTTCGAGCTGTCGATCGCCGGATCAGCTTTCACCGTGGACGAAGCGGAGTCCAGCCCGGGGTCGTCACATGTGG
>NW_015654499.1:191603-198497 GCF_001515625.1 Sinocyclocheilus rhinocerous
ACGCTTGAGGTATTCGTCCAATCACTAGGCACTGTATAGTTGGCCAATCACAAGCACACCTCGGTTTTTCAGACCGATGAGCTTTGTAAAAATTGATGCGTTTCAGAAAGGCGGGGCATAAAGGGGAAACAATAATGTACATTATGTGGAAAATAATGTGTTTTTTTAACCTTAAACCGCATAAACACATTTCATTACACCAAATACACAAAATAATGTTCTTTTTAGCAGCATCATATGACCCCTTTAATAATTCAAAAATTTTGTCCAACAATGTATATTTATAAATTACGCTGGTGGGGAAAAAACAGAAAATAGATATTATTGCTTAATATTATTTTTCCCTGTCCATACATGTCGCATTTTCAGTGAAAACATTAATAATAAAAAAAATCAAATAATGTGCACTGATGAATCATAAACAATAAAACCATTTAGTAATTAAGAGAATTGGGTAAAATGTCATGTCCTGTTGTTTTTAAAAGTTTATCACACACCTTAATGCCATATAATACAGTAAATATCCTCAAGCCAGCCTGTGTTTGTACAACACTGGATACGCATGAACTTTATGAAAAATGTGTCACTTTCTGCCTCCCATGGCTCTTTTTCCTGCAGGCGAAGAGAGATCACACACCCAGCTTTTGTCACAGCGAGAATGGCCCCAATACTTCAAAATAACATCTAACACATGTATGATTAAGATGATCATCAAAGCTAAAAGCTCCTCTATGGCTCTGTTTCTAAACGGTCCTGTAAATAATCATCGCCCTCCTCCACTATAAAGAACTAAAAGAATGAACTTCATCGCCATTATAGTATGCAGTGATTGATATTACTCATCCCTACACTCATGGCTTTCTGCATTACTGTTTATGCCTGTGATCTAAAAGCATGAGAAGCTGCTCGAAGGGTCTGTTTCTTCTTTGGTAAGCTGTTTGGATTGGAAGGAGGCTTTCCATGTGCGACTGCTTCTTGGTGGGATTGATCACTGTGTGCTAATCACATCCTTCTCTCTAGCAAGCAGGAGGCTGTTTTCAGGCTGTTATTAGGGCTGTTGGTCAAGCCACTGATCCGGGAGCTCGAGGCCATCTGTGTGTGCGTGTGCACGTGTGTGTTTGACTGTGCAAACTGCGTGGTGAAAAAGAGCAACCTCTGCTGTCACTTCAAAGGGGCGTCACGTGGCGCATTTGCTATGGTTTGATTCAGCCTCTGACTCGCAGTGACTGCAATGCTGTTTTTGTAATGCAGAATGAAAAGAGCGGAGAGAGAGAGAGAGAGAGAGAGAGGGAGCGCTTCAGAAGTGCCGCCTTATAATCGCTTTCAAATATTGTGTCTATGTAGCCCGAGTGTGATATTCTCCACTAACATCAGGGCATGAACTATGGGGGGTTTGCAAAGAGAATATGATGCTTGACCTACCCAAAAGAAGGTCAAAACTAAATGCTTATTGGTTTTAAATACAATATGTGCTTCGTCAGGGTTTTCAAACGTCAGTAACCACAAAAGCAAGATCACAAGTTAATAGAAGTACGAATTTTCATCTTGCGGTAAATAGACCCTCGCAACCCGAAATAGTGTTCATCTGATGAGGTAACCATAGCAACAGTGGACTGCTTGTGCACTTTCCTTCGTTTCGGATTGAATATTACCACACACACACGCACACACACATATGCATGGATATATTAAATTAATCAAGAGTGACAGTAAGACTCAATAAATACTGTTGTTGTTGTTTTTTTACTTTGTATTCATCAAAAATTCTTCTATTCATCCTGAAAAAATGTATCAGAGTTTCCACGAAAATATTAAGCAGCACAGCTGTTTTCAACATTAATAATAATAATAAATGTTTCTTGAGAACCAAATTAGCATATTGGAATAAATTCTGAAGGATCATGTGACACTGAAGACGGGAGGAATGATGCTGAAAATTCAGCTTTGCCAACACTGGAATAAAATAGATTTTAAAATATATTACAATAGAAAACAGCTATATTTAAATTGTTTAAACAGTAGTGTATATATACATACATATACACAAATATATAGCAAAAGCTTAAAATATGTTTAAGAGTTGGTCAACATACTGTACTAGGGGCATCGAAGAACAATTTAGCCTGCGCTCAACATATTTCCAATTCAAAAACCTCATAATATGCCCTAAAAGATATTGCATAATTCTAATACTTGCTTTCCACTTATCCCTCTGTTCCCTCCTTCCATTTATCTGGTCTTCCTACACCTCCACCTCCTCCGAGGGTGCCAGTTGCCATGTGAACAGGTGCTGAGACTGAGAGAGGCTCCTTCACACAGGAGCATTTGTGCGAAGAGGACTAGGAGGACCCAACATGCTCACACAAATACCCATATCATAACATGGAGAAAATAGCATCCAAAAACATTAATTTGGAAAAATATGTTTCTCCACCAAATTCTGAGGCAGCACTTACATGTATCCTGAAGGCAATCCCAGAATGCACTGTGCCGAGCTCAGAGAAAAAATAAATCCAAGATGGTGGATATATTTCATGCAACACAGTCAAATATTGATTAAAAAGTTCGATACAAATTAAAATGAAATATTTTCTCCTACATTTGGGAACATTTTCAGAACTTTGGCTAATGGCAAGGTTCTTTCAAATTGATGAGCAAACATTCATCCAGAAATGTTATCAGAATGTTTGTTGAAAGTTATCTGGACATTAATAATGTTCTCAAAATGTTAGCACAAAAAAAGCAATTTATACATCATTCATGGAATGTTTTTTTGTTGTTGTTGTTGTTGTTGAAAAGTTTTAGTTGGATGTTCATCTAATATTTCAGAATGTTCATAGAACATCGAAATGTAATGTTTCTGTAATATCTGTAAAATAATACCACAGAATATTCCCTTAATGTTCGCATAACCAAAACACTTTTTTTTAAAACATTTAAAAAGCTGGACATTTTGAACGTCCACAGAACATTCAGAAATAACGTTTTCATAACGTAATAGGAACGTTAGCAAAACGTTCTTAAAACATTTTTGTGGTAGCAACAACAAGGTCATGGTTTTGCATTAACTGATCAAATGTGTACACTGAATGCAACAAAAGTCCTTTTATATAAAAGCATCTACCAAATGCATAAATGGAATGATTATTAGAGAATAGCATTGCTAGATAATACCAAACTGTATTGGAATCAACTGTGAGCTCTATTTGCTCAGTGAGCGTTGAGTTTTAGCAAAAGTTACCAAAGTTGCCTATGCAGGAACAGTGCAAACGAGTCACATATATCACACAATATAACAAGCACTTGAAAATGCCCTACTGTATACTACCACCCCCTCCACAAACACATCAAACCTGCAGAATTAACATACATCAAAATAAACATACTTAAAAAGCACAAAGTCGGGGTAGACACCATAGCTTCTCTTCAGCAGAGAGCTGCCCAGGTGCATGGATAAGCACAAAATGAGTGGGCTAACCATTACACAGCTGTTTTCAACATTAATAATAATAATAAATGTTTCTTGAGAACCAAATTAGCATATTGGAATAAATTCTGAAGGATCATGTGACACTGAAGACGGGAGGAATGATGCTGAAAATTCAGCTTTGCCAACACTGGAATAAAATAGATTTTAAAATATATTACAATAGAAAACAGCTATATTTAAATTGTTTAAACAGTAGTGTATATATACATACATATACACAAATATATAGCAAAAGCTTAAAATATGTTTAAGAGTTGGTCAACATACTGTACTAGGGGCATCGAAGAACAATTTAGCCTGCGCTCAACATATTTCCAATTCAAAAACCTCATAATATGCCCTAAAAGATATTGCATAATTCTAATACTTGCTTTCCACTTATCCCTCTGTTCCCTCCTTCCATTTATCTGGTCTTCCTACACCTCCACCTCCTCCGAGGGTGCCAGTTGCCATGTGAACAGGTGCTGAGACTGAGAGAGGCTCCTTCACACAGGAGCATTTGTGCGAAGAGGACTAGGAGGACCCAACATGCTCACACAAATACCCATATCATAACATGGAGAAAATAGCATCCAAAAACATTAATTTGGAAAAATATGTTTCTCCACCAAATTCTGAGGCAGCACTTACATGTATCCTGAAGGCAATCCCAGAATGCACTGTGCCGAGCTCAGAGAAAAAATAAATCCAAGATGGTGGATATATTTCATGCAACACAGTCAAATATTGATTAAAAAGTTCGATACAAATTAAAATGAAATATTTTCTCCTACATTTGGGAACATTTTCAGAACTTTGGCTAATGGCAAGGTTCTTTCAAATTGATGAGCAAACATTCATCCAGAAATGTTATCAGAATGTTTGTTGAAAGTTATCTGGACATTAATAATGTTCTCAAAATGTTAGCACAAAAAAAGCAATTTATACATCATTCATGGAATGTTTTTTTGTTGTTGTTGTTGTTGTTGAAAAGTTTTAGTTGGATGTTCATCTAATATTTCAGAATGTTCATAGAACATCGAAATGTAATGTTTCTGTAATATCTGTAAAATAATACCACAGAATATTCCCTTAATGTTCGCATAACCAAAACACTTTTTTTTAAAACATTTAAAAAGCTGGACATTTTGAACGTCCACAGAACATTCAGAAATAACGTTTTCATAACGTAATAGGAACGTTAGCAAAACGTTCTTAAAACATTTTTGTGGTAGCAACAACAAGGTCATGGTTTTGCATTAACTGATCAAATGTGTACACTGAATGCAACAAAAGTCCTTTTATATAAAAGCATCTACCAAATGCATAAATGGAATGATTATTAGAGAATAGCATTGCTAGATAATACCAAACTGTATTGGAATCAACTGTGAGCTCTATTTGCTCAGTGAGCGTTGAGTTTTAGCAAAAGTTACCAAAGTTGCCTATGCAGGAACAGTGCAAACGAGTCACATATATCACACAATATAACAAGCACTTGAAAATGCCCTACTGTATACTACCACCCCCTCCACAAACACATCAAACCTGCAGAATTAACATACATCAAAATAAACATACTTAAAAAGCACAAAGTCGGGGTAGACACCATAGCTTCTCTTCAGCAGAGAGCTGCCCAGGTGCATGGATAAGCACAAAATGAGTGGGCTAACCATTAAGGATCAAGACGAAAGGGGGGAGAGAGGGTGATAGACGCAGAACGAGAGAGAGATATCTCACTTTTCCTTATGATGTTATGTAAAGCCCTGCAAAGGGAGGCCAGTTTGTGGGCAGCCATTCCACTCTAATCCCTCACTCTTTTCAAAAGAAAAAAAAAATGCCAGCATTCCTCCTACACAAATACACTCTCTCCGATTGCACTTCTCTCTCTCCCTCCATGCATTATTTCTTTCTCCACACTTGCTCTCTTGCTGAAGATTCTTTAAAACACCCTCAGGATAGTTTCGGCCCACAGGAAAGCAGCACATGGAGAGTGGGGTGGTCCTTATACAACCAGGCCTCAGTCCAGAGACTACCTATATCTCTATTTGCCTTCATTTGCTTTTGATGAAAAAGCAAATCAGATATAATCATTCCAGAAGAACTCTTTTTGCGTATGACTACAGAACTGTTTGAACCAGTCATCTGAACTGCAAATGCCATCACTGTGGAACCACAGGAAAATGACGTAATGAAAATGCTGATTGACACCACAAGAACGCACACAGTCCCGAACCTTCACTACCAACAACCTTGAGATGTGAAAGGCTTTTAAGAGTATGGCTGGAACAAAGAACGCGTTTTCATTCATTATTTAAAAAAAATAGAGAATGACGTTTGGCTTCATTCGTGGTTTTCACACATGCATTATTCTGCCTGTGCGGATATTCAATGATGCCGCAACAACGCTACTTGAGTGAATTCACAACGGAAAACAGACACCACAATCAGTGTGGTAGTCCGATTACAGAATGTTGGTTCTTTTTAGGGAATCAAACACAGTGCAATGAAAGTTGCACTGTGCATCAGGACTGATATACAACCAGGCCTCAGTCCAGAGACTACCTATATCTCTATTTGCCTTCATTTGCTTTTGATGAAAAAGCAAATCAGATATAATCATTCCAGAAGAACTCTTTTTGCGTATGACTACAGAACTGTTTGAACCAGTCATCTGAACTGCAAATGCCATCACTGTGGAACCACAGGAAAATGACGTAATGAAAATGCTGATTGACACCACAAGAACGCACACAGTCCCGAACCTTCACTACCAACAACCTTGAGATGTGAAAGGCTTTTAAGAGTATGGCTGGAACAAAGAACGCGTTTTCATTCATTATTTAAAAAAAATAGAGAATGACGTTTGGCTTCATTCGTGGTTTTCACACATGCATTATTCTGCCTGTGCGGATATTCAATGATGCCGCAACAACGCTACTTGAGTGAATTCACAACGGAAAACAGACACCACAATCAGTGTGGTAGTCCGATTACAGAATGTTGGTTCTTTTTAGGGAATCAAACACAGTGCAATGAAAGTTGCACTGTGCATCAGGACTGATATGCAAGTTGTCGAGTCCTGAACGAGTGATTCATTTGAATTGATTATTTTTAGTGAATCAAAAACACACAGCACAAACTGTGCAGTCTGATTCCCAAACTTATGACTCTAATGAACCGGTTCTTTTTAATCAAATGCATATCAAACTCTTATAACTTACAACTAACTGTGAAACTTAAATCAGTGTACTCACTGACTGGTTGATAAAACAATGCGATTTACAGTGTGAGCAGTATTTTATTAAAAAAAAATATATAAATATATAAAACTATATATATATATATATATATATTTTTTTTTTTTTTTTTTTTCTCCCTTGATTTGCTGGCATGGGGGGTTGGGGGATTGTTCTCTAAAATGG
>NW_015654499.1:198773-207517 GCF_001515625.1 Sinocyclocheilus rhinocerous
ATATATATATATACACACCCACACCTACAATATACACACACAAAACTAATTTTAAATGGCCATCAATGTAAAAACAAATGCTTTTTGCAGCCAAATAGTGTAGAGGCTAACATAACATTCCAAACCTTTTAATGAACACTTCAGTAAAAACATTAACGCATGAAGGTACAAGCCTCTCCGCTCGGCACGTAAAAGTGGAGGAAAATTTCCCAAAATTGGCAACTACCACCACTAACGAATCACATAGCCATTACACTGCTCTTGCCCTGCCCACTGGAACTTTGTTCTGACACGCCAGCCAACAGAACGACTGTTGCCTCTGGCTCACAACTGGAAGGGCTAAAGGTAAACAAAGTTATGTAATGATCAACTTGCTAATCTCGTTTCAGTGAGCCCTACCAAATTACTCCATTACACACTAGCAGTCATTACACACACTCATGAGGTGTCCGTGCACATTCCAGAGATAAAGCTGTTTTGTAGGTGTGCTGTCTTGTAAGAGCACTAAATAAGGTTCCTGAGAATCCTGGATTCCACATGCAATACCCAAGATATACAGGTAATAAAAGTATATATGTATAAGTAAGTATATAAGTAAGTATACTCTAAAAAAAATAAAGGTTCTTAATTGGCATTGATGTTTCCATGAAGAACCTTTGACATCTTTGGAAACTTTCTATTGCACAAAATTTTCTTTCTTTATAGTGGAAAAATGTTCTTTAGATTTTTTCAAATGGTCTCCTTACATTGGTTCTTTTAAGAACTAATCACTGAAACGCTCTTTGGGGAATCAAAACTGGTTTTTCGATGGCATTTGGAACCATTATTTTTAAGTAGAAGTACATATACTTAGTTTTTGATATTTCAAAGAAATTAAATTCACATTTTCACTTGCAGTGATGTGATCCAAAATGTAGATGCGTCTACAAAGTGCATCTGTCTACAGTTACTCATTCAGTCAACAGCTGGGCTGTTTGTCTTAACGCTGATGAATTGACTGTGCATCAGAACTGATATGCAAGCAGTGTCTTATTTCAGTGTTTCCTCTTGACCCTGGATCAGTGGACTTCCCTCAGTCTGTAATCCACAGTCACTCCACGGACAGCAACACTGAGACAAATTGCAAGCCCATTGTTGGCTAATCCAGGATTAGTGGCACTTTTTCAAAATTTCCCGGGCCTCGATAATAACAAATTGCAGAGAAAATGTCAGTCTTATCTAGAGGCAAGGCATCCCCCTTCACATAAAAAAAATAAAACAGGTTGAGAATGAGGCCAAATGTCTCAGTATGTGACATGAAATTGAAATCGCTCTGATCTGTTCTAGATATAGGGCAGAGGTTTGAGATAAATTGCTTAAAATCGCCTCCAAAGGAGGAAGAGAGACATGAGCTGTCAAGTGCACAAAATGAATGACAGTTTAGGTCGAGACATCAGTTTATCGGTTATCAAGGGCTCACATAGAATGTGTTTTGAAAAGAAATTAAGCATGTTGAGTGAACTTTTGATTCTTAATCATTAATGTAATATTTCAAGCCACATTTACAAATTAAGGAAAGTCAGTTTTGATGCAAAAATCCAACTAAAGGCTTCAAATCCTGCATGTCCTTCAAACGCCATGGGGTTTTAGCTTTTGCTTTATTACACATACAGTCTACCTCAATTCAGCTTGATGTGCGCAAAACTTTTCCTCACATTTCTACTATTCACACAGGTTGAACAGTCCAAATAAAAAATAAAAAAACTAACCTATTCGTCATCATCATTTACCTTGTCTAAAAAAACGGGACATTTTTACAGTAATCGTACATCCTAATAACGCATTGAACCAAGGCAAATGGCCCATCTGGTCATCGATTTTACATCAAGCATAATTCTCTCTTTACGCACTGGCATACTGTCGAAACCCCTCCAGTTTCCATGGTTACTTCACAAAAACACTCTAATGCACATGTGCAGTGCGAACTGCTGCACTATGGCTGCAAAGCATCACTGCCAATGAATGTGTGGAAGAGCCATTCTTCTTGGCATAAAAGTCCTGGATCTTACAGGAACAGGTAACATGTATGCACTTGTTAAAGACACCCCATTCCCATCACTACACATCACAGTTTGTCATTTCCCTGTAAAACGTCCTTTGTCTGAGACTACAATAGAAATCCCCTCACTTGGTACAGGAATTGATTTATTCCTGGTGTTTTCTGCATACAGGTGCTCAGTGCTGTATGTGGGTGTCAGGTGTGGGTGGTAACGGCTTGACGGTTATTGAAACATCCATAACAACAATTTGAGGAAAGACACAAAGGAAAGCACCATGGAAACATTTAATATTTTCTTTCGCTTTCCCATAGCCAAGGAAATAACCAAGCACCACCCTGTTTGAAGATATTCCTCATGCAGTCAGTTCTTCATTTAGTGATTGGATCTGTTTTTGACAAATGTGAAAGCATTTTGTTTTATGACATTATTTGTGACCTTTTGATGTGACCTTTTAAATGTTGTGAGTGCTCAATGAAACTCACGTTTTACGACTAGCTTTGACTGCCTTTCTAGAATACTGTGGAATACTGTCATGCCACATTTCGGTGAAATAAAGAGGGTATGAAATGAAATTTCCTCAGTTTAAAAAAAAACATAACTTTGTTTAATTGAATTAATATGTCATGGCATAAAAATGACTTTATGGATGTAAAGATTATGCCTACAATCACATAGTTAATGTTTGGTGTGAAACTCAAATTGTGTTGTTCATATGGCCCAAATACTGTCTGTATGAACTAATTATTTTCGTAATAGCAGTGACTAACATCTGTAACCATATGGGATAGTGACTAAAGTAAATTGCAGAAGTGCTACCGCATTATATGATGTAACAGACAACTAGTTGTCAAGTGTGATTCCGTTTACACAGCCCAGGTTTCTGAAAATGCAGCTGTGGTTCCATTCTGGTTCGACACACACCCACTTTTCACAATTTAATCAATTTAAATTTAAATAAAATTAATGCCCTGCAATTTTTTCTTGTTGAACATAATAATTTACTCCAAAATACACCACATTCCCAAAGTAAAATGTTTTGTCCTTTTTTTATATTGATTTTATGAAGTTAAATTGTTTTTAACTTAATATGTCATCTTAAAAACATTTTGTGGCATGACATAAAAAGACAAAAAACTACAATATGTGACAAAACGGCCAACAATTTAAAAATCTTGTATAAAAGTTATGGAGTAATTCATTAGCAGACCTAGCATTATCGTGATATGGCGATACATTTTCATTAAAAATAACAGCGATTCACGATGTAATTGTTTATGTCACTTTCTTTGTAAACATACGAACACATACGAAAAAGTAATTTATTCACATTATACTTGGAGTCATACAATAAAATGTACGTCTCCTTTAAATATTCATAAACAAATATGGCGCTGATAATAAACATTTTAACACGTTTACAAATGTTTGAAATATTTTCAGTCCACTTTAATCCAATTTAAGTTTGGATTACATATATCAACATAATACTGATTATTAACCTACTATTTAAATTTTATGCAGTTGTAATTCATGTCTGCGCTAAATTCGTCACATTCGTGCAAACGATAACGGCTAAAAGTGTGAATATTAAAGAGAAAGTGAATTTAAAATGCAAAATAATAGCGGTTATCGCCAAAAATAGCGATCAGTTGATAATCGCGACAGGCCTTGCGAAAACGATTATTATTGTAACCCACTACTACAACCGTGTGCCGTAAACGGTCACCATAGCAACGCACTGAAACGATGTTACAGTATTCTAAAACGAACGAGTTGATCTTCAAAGAACCACCAAGAAAATCTGTCAATGGAGCATGAACGTGGGAAAATGGACTCGTCTCACCTGTGCAGTTGGCGTACCGCTTTCCTGCCACACTATCCAGCAGCGCCAGCGCTAGATTGTCTGGAGTGTCCGCGGGCAGCGGGGTCCAGTTCGTGTCCAGACTCGCCTCTGAGCTCTGCTCATCGCTGGACAGCGACGGACTCCTGATGTCCGCAGTGGCGGAAGGCCAGCACGGCGCTTCTTCGGTCTCCGGGCTGAACACCTCCCTCGCCGGGCCGCTTTCGGGAGACGTCTCCCTAAAGAACGGCACCACACGGGACAGGCTGGCCCGTCGCCTGGATGCCCCGGTGCCGGTGGCCTTCTCCCCAAATCCACCCGCCCGAGTGAGTGCATTGGTCTGCTTCTTTAAGAATTTTTCAAGAGGCTTCATTCCAGCAGGCATTTTGATGACAGAAATCGCAAGAAGGCCCTGGGTTGATCCTAATTAATACTCAATAATGAACACTGATGATGACCGTATGGACTTGAGCGTCTACATCATAGCTGGATAATGCTGGATCCCAACTCGGATTGGAAATTGCCTGAAGAAATTCTTCTCCGTTGTGTTAAGGTGTCAAGAATAAAATACGGCCATGTTCAGTGTTCACGTTACACAAGTGGATGCTGATCGAGTCCTTACTACGCTAAGAAGAAAAAAATCCAAACGTATCCCAGGGAAACCCGTCCTCCACTGCAGTCCTTCAGCTCGAGAAGAAGGCTATATGTGTACTACTACCATTGCCACTGTCAGCGAAGCCTTGATCGATGAGTTAATTTGACGAATAATTAGACAGAAAAGTTAAAATAGCAGCAGGTGTATCTTAATAATGCATATAGCCTACATATATAAATCAGTCTCTGCCAAGATGCTGGAGCATATAAATTAATCGTCTACCGAAGGTAACGGGCTCCTGTCGCAGACGAGACGCGCGACTCGATGCTGATGAGGATTTCGTGTCTATAGATCCCTGACCGGTTCAGTGGTAGGCTATCTCTATTTATTTTTCTCTCACTGTACCGAGTGTCTCTGCGCCACGAGTCCGCACAAATACTGAGCTCCGTCGCTCTCACATACAGTATAGTCTACACACTCTCTCTCTCTCTCTCTCTCTCTCTCACTCTCTCTCTCTCTCTCTCTCCACCCGCCCTCTCTGCAGCTGAGTGCGTGGCATTGGTCTGCTTCTTTAAGAATTTTTCAAGAGGCTTCATTCCAGCAGGCATTTTGATGACAGAAATCGCAAGAAGGCCCTGGGTTGATCCTAATTAATACTCAATAATGAACACTGATGATGACCGTATGGACTTGAGCGTCTACATCATAGCTGGATAATGCTGGATCCCAACTCGGATTGGAAATTGCCTGAAGAAATTCTTCTCCGTTGTGTTAAGGTGTCAAGAATAAAATACGGCCATGTTCAGTGTTCACGTTACACAAGTGGATGCTGATCGAGTCCTTACTACGCTAAGAAAAAAAAAATCCAAACGTATCCCAGGGAAACCCGTCCTCCACTGCAGTCCTTCAGCTCGAGAAGAAGGCTATATGTGTACTACTACCATTGCCACTGTCAGCGAAGCCTTGATCGATGAGTTAATTTGACGAATAATTAGACAGAAAAGTTAAAATAGCAGCAGGTGTATCTTAATAATGCATATAGCCTACATATATAAATCAGTCTCTGCCAAGATGCTGGAGCATATAAATTAATCGTCTACCGAAGGTAACGGGCTCCTGTCGCAGACGAGACGCGCGACTCGATGCTGATGAGGATTTCGTGTCTATAGATCCCTGACCGGTTCAGTGGTAGGCTATCTCTATTTATTTTTCTCTCACTGTACCGAGTGTCTCTGCGCCACGAGTCCGCACAAATACTGAGCTCCGTCGCTCTCACATACAGTATAGTCTACACACTCTCTCTCTCTCTCTCTCTCTCTCACTCTCTCTCTCTCTCTCTCTCCACCCGCCTTCTCTGCAGCTGAGTGCGTGTGTTATTGGTGGTGTCAAGAGATATTGCTCAGTTGCTTTGAATCGCAGCAACTGCAGTCACAAGCTCATATACTAACGGCGAAAAACCCACATGTGCGCCAAAGACTGAGCATTTGAATACGCTTTTCCATTTGTTTTAATCATCCGGGTCAAAATGTGACACTAGTATCGAAATATTGAAGAATTGTTCAACTATTCACTTTATTGCTGGCAATCGGTATCTCTTAACAATACCACTTATACACCACTTTATTTGTGCTATGTGTCTCAAACTTAGATATAATATTGCAATATTTATATGCAACAGTTTAAATTAGTTAAAAAGCTACTACTTACCCCTAAACAGTTTCAATTAATATTAAGTACAAAGAATGCCCGCTGTACCTGCTGAACCTATAGGTTGTAAGCTAATGAAAACGTAAACTATGGTATTTAAAATATGGTTATTTTATTGGCATCTGTGGTTCCATTAAGAACTTTTAACACCCACTGAAGCTTTCCATTGCACAAAAGTTTCTTTATAGTGGAAAAGGTCATTTCGATTATTAAATTGGTCTTCACACTAAGAAAAAAAAAAGATATTTTTAGAACTATTCACTGAAAGGTTCTTGGGGGAATCCGAAACAGTTCTTCTATATGTGGTCAAAACCATATATTTATTTATTTTTAAAAGTGTATAGTATATTTTGTAAGGAATGACAAAGAGCATTTTTTGTGCATTTGCATTAGCTCTATATTTTAGAAATAGTGGAAATAAAAATAATACAAATAATAAGTAAAATTTAAAAAAGTAAAAAAGAAATATATTTTAGACCTTATGTCTATCTTTTAAAACATAAAACAAACTAATTTCTAAAGCATCAAAATTCATTAAGGAAGAACCTGAGACTAAAGTTCTGTATCAATTACTGTTGGCACGTGTCTTGCTCTCCTACAGTTGGCCAGCTGTATGGTTTCAAATTGCATAGCTGGAAAGCACAAAAAAGAGTTATCTCCTCCACAACCACTTCATGAACACGCTGCATTTAAGTTCCTTTAAGGCACTTATTAGGAGACACGCACAGACACCATCAGACCTCAGGCCTGGTCAAGGTACAAGTGTCTTATAGTTGTGAGCCAGTAGGGTAAGCAACTTCATTATCAGTATTAAGTTTCAATTAGCAGGCCTACATGAAACGTCTGTCAGGAAACATTATCCCAAGGCAACTATGAGGGGTAAATATGGGATCCGGTGATCACACTATGCTGGGCACTTAATTGAATACAGAACAGTGGGAAAAGAAACCAAATGTGGTTAATCGGCTTAATAGATGTATGAGGTATATGTGGTTTATAAAACACATAAAGAAACTATTGTAACAGTATGGCCTGACTTTCTGTAATAAAACTCACAAAACAAATGAAATATTGCATAAAACTAAATCTTTTGTTAGTTATCTTGTACAGCAGTAATCTCGGGATAGTATCAAAGGAATAGTTCACCGACAGATGAAATTTTGCTGAATATTTATTCATCCTCAGGCCATCCAAGATTTATATGTTTATTTTTCATCAGAACAGATTTGGAGAAATTCAGTATTACATCACTTGCTCACCAATGGATCATCTGCAGTGAATGGGTGCCGTCAGAATGAGAGTCCAAACAGCTGATAAAAACACCACAATAATCCACACGACTCCAGTCCATCAATTAATGTCTTGTGAAGCTGAAAGCTGTGTGTTTGTAAGAAGCAAATTCATTCAGGATCCGTTGTTGAGCAAGTGATGTAATGCTAAATTTCTCCAATCTCATCTACATCTTGGCAGGATTGAGAGTGAGTACATTTTCAGCAGATTTACATTTTTTTGATGAGCTATTCTTTTAAAGCATATATCTGCATTTGGTCAATCGTTTAATTTTGATGAACCCAGATGAACTCATTCAGCTGGGGTTAGATCTTCTTCCACACATCATATGTGATGACTGTGCACTGCAAAACCTCAGAATGAGTATTCCCGCCCTCTGTGACATCTCACAGACAAACGTGCTGAAGTTAGGCAGGGTGAAATGCACTTTAGCTACATCCTATATGATCCTGTTGAATTTTGAGCCATGTGTGTGACTTCACTCAGCCATGTCTGCAAGCTCAAAACTGCAGGCCGTAAAAAAACGCTGCTGGTATAAATAGCTCTGCGTCAGTAGAGGTCCTCATTATCACCATGGAAATGAGAGTGAAACCATGCTGCAGAGAAGTGGAAATCACACATCGGGTAAACCACTGCAGTCATCCCTAACAAACACACTCATTCTCTCCAACTTTATACACTTATCTATTCTAGTAAGTCTCCCGGTTAGTGGCTTCCCCCTGTTTATCTCACCGCAGGTCATCCCTCGTTTTATCCCACTTCTACCTCTGAGGTTTCTGTGGCCTTTTGTATGGGGAAGTACACAGCATTAGGCCCGCTGTCAGATGTGGATGTGTGTGAGTGTCAAAAGAATGACACGGTCAAGTGTTTGTCATGCCGTTTAGTCATATGAGCTTCTCTGAAGATGACTGACATAATGTTAACATGCATAGTCTTTGACTTCATCACAAGAACCCCCACAACAACATTAGACTTGCCATCAAAGTGCTGCAAATGACTATATCATGTTTTCTGTGCTCTCAACAGGAGGATTTAGGGGGTAATGAACCCTTAAATGAATTAACTCTAAAGCCAGATGAGGTCCTGCAACTGGGAATGACATGAATGGATGTCAAAATTAGGAATGCGCAGACACAGAAAATATTTATGTTATGAGCAATAACTGATTGTTATATATATATATATATGTGTGTGTGTGTGTGTGTGTGTGTGTGTGTGTGTGTAGGTTTCATGTCAAATAATTAACAGACTGAAGCTTAATTATAATATGCCA
>NW_015654499.1:207762-243612 GCF_001515625.1 Sinocyclocheilus rhinocerous
TATATATATATATATGTGTGTGTGTGTGTGTGTGTGTGTGTGTGTGTGTGTAGGTTTCATGTCAAATAGTTAACAGACTGAAGCTTAATTATAGTATGCCATTTTTATGATTAAAAAAGACATACATTTGTCTTTTTATATTTCATACGAATTATAAATACAGATAACAATTAAATATACAGTGTGTGTGTAGGCTATATATATATATACTACATATTTAATTTTTATGTGTTTACAACTTAAAAAAAACATTTTCAGTCTGTGTGTGATAAGAAAATAGTATTATAGTCTTTATTCTTCAAAATTTCATGTCTAATTCAATGTGTTACTTGCTGTTTCTTTGTACTTAATTGTGACATTTTCTAGCAATTTCGGAGTGAAAATTGTTTCTACTTTTCGGTTTTTACACTTACATCTTCATTCAGTAAGCATCAGAACATAATGTAAAAAATGATAACCTGGCATAGAAAAAGTGTTTACTGTTTTTGACTTGGGTGAAATGATCTAAACATTATCTGCTTCCAATATCAGCTTTATCATATTTATGTTCATATCTTTAAAAGGATGCAATTGGCCCAAAACGCATTAGATATTGTGTATCCTTACTCATAAAACTTTTTGTATCTTTATATGTGTGTTAGTTTCCTCCTAGAAATCCAACAAAAACAAAGCAGCATTTCCACAAAAGCAAACAAAGTCATTACCATGGTAATTCCATAAGCATATTTGTCTTTGTAATGAACATGACTCTCTAATATATTTGCCTGGCAGTGAAGCCCACCCACCCACACACACAGATGATGGATGACCTCAGCAGCATAACGCACTTGCCCTGGAGTGAGGAGAACAGAGCTCACATCTGCGATGACTCATTAAATACATCCCCCACCCCTCCATGCTGTCACAACGCCATCCTTATGCCATGCGTTATCGTACACAACGCAAACACACAAGCACTAGTGCACAAGCTCACTATGTTGTCATTCTGCATTGTGAAAAAGAGCCTGTAATGTATTGTACAGACAAACACAACAAAACGCTAATGTCCTTAGTCAGAATACCGAGACACTCAGCCTTTTATTTTCACAATAAACAATAGATCAATCAGGTCCAACATTCACACACATTAAACTAGACTGGGAACCAATTCAAATCCAGACAGAACCCTCTCATGTGGACACACACTCACTCTTTTATACACACACATGCACAAACAGAAGCTCAGATGAATGCTTTACCCCTCTAGAGTACAGGATCAGTCGTGTGTGTGGACTATTTATGCCATAAGGAGATTATCTTTAACTCATTAAACAGACCCACTTTCAAGCACTATGATACAGAAACCCCCCTTCTCAGCCGCCCTGATACCCATATACATCCAAAAACATAAGGAGGAAAGCAGTTTGTCTTACGTCAATGCTCTAGTTGGTCTGGCAGATTAAGATGGTAATGTGACCCCTGAAGAACATTTTCAAAAACATACTTTTATGAAATTACTTTCACTGTGATCCTCAGGCTTAAAGCATCATTTAGCTCGGCGTCATTTGGAAAGTGTCACTAGATTATGCTGCATGTCTTAAAGGGGTCATAGGATGCCCATTTTCCACAAGTTGAATTGATTCTTTAGGGTCTTAATGAAAAGTCTGTAACATAGTTTGGTTAAAATTTCTCAATGGTAGTGCAAAATACACCTTTTTTACCCTGTCAAAAACAGCTCTTTTCAGATCAAGCCATTTTTGTAGCATTTTCCTTTAAATGTTAATGAGCTCTGCTGACTTAAAAAAAAACACTGGGTGGATTTTTATCATTATAGGGTGGTTGTGTACACACACTGCCAACACACATTTCAGTTCAAACAACTTGTAAAAGTGCATGTAGCATCCTATGACCCCTTTAATGTGTAAGACCTGACACCAGATAGGTGACTTTCATTAAGAGCTAGATAGAAATCTTAACGATTCCATTGAATTTGAGCAAGAAATATCTGGAAAATAGAAAGGCAATTCTGTTGTCAAATGCGGGGATCTTAAGAGTAAATTGTTTGGAAATTGGACTTCACTGGTCACACTGTATATCTTTGATACACTAAAAAGAACAGGCAGAAGAAACATTTATGTGAATATCAGAATTTACTGGTCATGTTGTATGTGCTTGATGTACCAAAAAGAACCCTCTCAAAAGAGTAATTTGCTCAATTATCGGACTCCACTGGTCGTGCTGTATGTTTTCGATTCACTAGAAAGAACTGGCGCAAGAGTCATTTGCAAGAAAACTGGATGTGTGTGTTTATCACGCTGCATGTGTTTGATTCACTAATAGAAAGGGCTCATAAAAATGACTCACTTGCGTATCAGACTTTACTAATCGCACTGTATGATATTTGCTAATCAGTAATGCAGGAAACACTTTTGAGTATTTTAATGTTTCTTCCACATTGGTGGACAATTGCATGTACATGAACCGTTACTGGAACCGAACTTCATGAAATCATTTGGGTCTAGTATTTTTTTAAATGCTTATCAAGTTCCCAGCACTAATAATAATGGGTTTTATCTTTGTATATCATTTTAATATACAAAGAGACAGAAAAGACTAGAAAGAATTAAGTGAGACTCTTTTTTTCTTACACAACAATTGCAGAGAACAACGGCACATTAGACACACTCTCTCTTGCATTCACCTAGGGATGCATGCAGGTTAAAGCAATTTCCTTGGCTGTGATATCACACCTCAGTGCTGCACTCAGCTGTGAAGAGAATGTGAGAAAAATACATCATGAACATAGAAAGTGAGGAAAAGAAAAGAGAGAAAATCCATCAAAAGAAATGACAGCGTATATGGGTCTCAGACATCTGAGTCACTTTTGATGAGTTTGTATGAGTGAGCATCTTTACTTGAGCGTGACACACACACACACACTTTTGAAATCATTTGGGTCTAGTATTTTTTTAAATGCTTATCAAGTTCCCAGCACTAATAATAATGGGTTTTATCTTTGTATATCATTTTAATATACAAAGAGACAGAAAAGACTAGAAAGAATAAGTGAGACTCTTTTTTTCTTACACAACAATTGCAGAGAATAACGGCACATTAGACACACTCTCTCTTGCATTCACCTAGGGATGCATGGTGTTTATGCATGGTGATGCAAGCAATTTCCTTGGCTGTGATATCACACCTCAGTGCTGCACTCAGCTGTGAAGAGAATGTGAGAAAAATACATCATGAACATAGAAAGTGAGGAAAAGAAAAGAGAGAAAATCCATCAAAAGAAATGACAGCGTATATGGGTCTCAGACATCTGAGTCACTTTTGATGAGTTTGTATGAGTGAGCATCTTTACTTGAGCGTGACACACACACACACACTTTATTCATTATACAGACACAAATTTTGTCTCAATGCATGGATGCTTCCAAACAGCTCCCATGAATCATGCGAAAGTTTAATGACACCCACATAAACACACACTCCTGACCCATGCTGGGGGATGGGGACCCAAAATGACATCACCCTGAGAGACAGGGGGCTTTGTTTGGTTACTGTCACTCCACAAAGACGCCAGAGGGGGAGGCCCCACCTCGCCGATGTGCATCTCTAATACATAACAAAGGATGAGAGAAGAGATACTGTTAAATATGCAGAGACTGCCAACTTAAAAATGCATTGGTGACAAATGCTTTTAAAGCAGGTTTGCTAATTGTGCAGACTTCATGAGTTTTAAATGGGTGTCAAATTTAGGGCAGTAAATTGAACTTTTAGGGCTTTTTCTGGGTTCTTAAGTCTTTTTGGATCCAAAGTTTGGGTTCGGTTTAGGGTCACTTTTGCTGAAATCATGATACATTTTGTTTCTTCTATTCGTTTATAAACAGAAATTTGCACAAATCTTACAAAACTGCGCAAATCAGAACAAAAACAAAAAGAAACTGGATGTTGATCAGAAAAAGAATAAGAATCTTTAAGCAAACGAGGCCCATCCTACATAGTGTTTACTGCATGACATCTTGGAATGAGTTTGGGCTTGTGACTCTAAAAGAATCGGTGACGTGTGTCAGGTTTGTGCAGGTCATCTGCGGCCTGAAGCCATAAATCCGGTCACATTTCAGTGAACTCAGATGCAGCGTACAAACACATTCAGCCACGTGATCAGCATCCTTCATGTGCTGTTTATAAACACTGCATCAGTCTGACTGGAAATATATCAAGGCTTATTGTCCAGCCAAAACAAATTTTAAAAAAATAAAAAGGGACCCTTCAGAACCTGAGGCCCACATTTGGCTAGTCTGTGCAAGTCACTGCTGCTCCAGAGAGACAGAATAAGAGAGTTTCCATACATAACAGATGAAGAGAGATGAGGTCAGCTGGAGAAGAGGGAAGAGGGCTTGCTTTATGCATGTGGGTTGCTGTCAGTGAAAGAGTGGGAATGGCTAGATAAACAAGAGGAGAGGGCTAAAAAAACTACTTTAATAGTATAAATCTTGATTTTTAGATTGTTCGAAAATGTGGATTGTGCTTTCCTGTGCTAAATGATTGCAAGGTGTTGCTAAGTGGTTGCTAAGGTGATATTTAGGGTGTTCCGGTGGTTACTGCTCAAAGTAAAAAAAACTGCAAAGTCTCTTTAATATTTTGGTCTCTATATGGCTTTTCACACGACGCTTAACCCTATCGTCATTCTAAAGCCGCTTTTAGCCCAGGGTAGAGGGACGTTTCACACTTGTTATTTAGAAGCAGGGTTAGCACCGCTTTTTTGCCCAGGGCCAGGGATATGAAACCCCGCTCAGAAGCAGGACAAACTTGTGCAGTGTGAAACGATGCAGTGCTAGAATGTTATGGCTAGACGCTTAGCAACAGACACTCAATTGTATGCCTCATATTCACGTGTGTCGGACAGTCACGGAAACGCCGCAAGTTGTATAAACAGTAGTTTTCGTGTTTGAGGGGAAAATGGTCAAATGGTGACGGAAAAGGGTGTCAATTGAATTGAGGAAGAGACCGTTACTTTCTTATGGAAGGCAGATGGGGCCAAAAGTCTTTAAATGGAATGCGTGAAATTTGACCATGTCAACACACAGTTTGTCTGCATTAACGTGGCAAATTTGGATGTGTTTCTTTTGTATGTGTAGACACGCACATACTGACCCTGTTAAGGCATCAGTTTTCACCACGTTTCTTTAGTACGTGTAAAGACGCACGGTTTTACTGTGTTAAGATGAGAATTAAGACTTTTCTACCTGAGAAAGAACGTTGAACTAAATGACATGACAAATCATAAGACTGACATCATGTCTGATGTTTGCATACATGCATACAAGTGTACCATTATGAAAACCTTCATGAATAAACATGACATCTGATGTGGTGTATACGTATATACCAATGTACTATCACATCACATGCGCAAATATAATCTCAAATACAGTAACTTCATTGGCTGCTGTGCATGTTGTTGTATTAATGCAGACGAATAGTCTGCACTGACATGGTCAGATTTCACACGTTCCATTTAAAGACTTTTGGCCTCGTCCACCTTCCATACATTCTTACCTTTATAGTAAGAAAAGTCCATTCAGGTAAAAAACTTGACAGTACAGTCAGCAAAATAATATGAGTATGCGCAATGCTAGAGCCTTTACGTAAGCAGGACGCATGCTGCGTTCATCCAATCAATGACACTGCAAATATGCAAATAAGAACATTAACCAGGGTTTAGGAATGTGCAGTGTGAAATTTCAGATTATAAATACCCAAGACTAATTGTAAACCCTATAAAGTATGAATAGTGTGAAATGTGAAACAAAATAACCCAGGATTTTGCCTTAGCAAGTTTTATTCATACATGCGCCCTGGGAAGCTAAGATTGAAATAAGAAATCTAATAATACAAAACCCTCAACTTCCTGTTTCACCCTTTCAGCAGTGACACAGGACTGTTACTCACCAATTCACGTTTTGTAACATGAACCTGTAAACAATGGTGTAGGTATGCTCTACGCAACGTGCTTCACAAAAGAGTGAATGCACTAGACTTAATACTTCTATAAGTAGGTCAGTGAGACTATGAGCAGTTTCACCGTTCCTTTCAACTGTTGTGCATAATAATCAGATTATGATGAGTCAAGAAGCAGAAGAGGGTGTTTTTTTGGTAGGCTGTAGTCAAGAAGATGAATGCAGCAGCCATTGTTTCCAGCAGTAGGATCCTCACTTGTTAATTTGATCATTTATAGTATAATTGGTGCACCAAACTGAGTCACTTTGCAAGTGAGATTGGTTTGGTGAGGCAGCTGATAGCCTAAAGAAGCCGAGTGTGAATACAGAAGCACTCAGAAGTGAGTTTCACACTCTGGTAAAGGCCACGGGTTACTCTGAGCTGAGACTATTTATAGTCTTCTAGTGAAGACAAAGCTTTTCAAGTTGCTAACTTCATGTACATGTACAGTACAAGTCAAAGGTTTAAACACACTTGTTAGTTCTTTCTCATTCTTTTGTTACTGCTTTCCACAGCTTAGAATAATAGTAAATCATCAAACCTATGAAATAACACAAACAGAATTATGTGAATTTTGTAGTAAACAAAATGTCTTGTAAAAATGTAAGTATATATATATTAACTAAGTTAAGAAGCTAAACGTTTCATTAAAATGTATTAAGTAAAATGTAAATGTAATGCAAAACATTAGCAATAATATGGCTCTAAATAGTGATTATTTTAATGATTTCACAAAAGCATCATAAACTGTACATTAATATGGTAATATGCTATTATAGGCCAGGCGACAAATTCAACACTCAGTATATGAACCAGTCTCTCTGTCCACCAAAGGGTTAAAGACCCCTGCTTTAGATTAAAAGTACAGTATTTATTAATATTTTGAATTAACTCAATCAGAATGATTTTAAAATTTTAATGTACAATTAAACGCTGATTGAGAGGTCCAAATTTTTGACTACCTTACAACTCATTTGAGAACATTTATATAATTAGTTAATCAATCAATCAAGCTGAATTATAGCTGAAGAGGGTAAATATATAAAAATTCAGCTAGTGCTATATTTATTGTTTGGTATGAATACTGCTGAGATCAACGTTTTAGTGTGGAGTCCCAGTAAGAGAAGAGTGACAGTGCAGCAGTGAAGAATAAAGACATTAGTTCCCCCAAGTGGACATTTTGAAGCACTGACAGTGACAGTTAAACCTGACCTCATTTTCCTGTCACGGAAGTCTGTTGGTTTGGTTTCACATTTTACTGCTGAAATAATCTATAATGAAGTCTTTCTCGTGCATTTTAAAGACCGGCTATGCATGTTTACTGGTGAACAGAAGCAATTTAAGCCGCCTGAATTTGCATGCACGTTATGCATGGCCTCTGGAACAGAAGTTGTATTTTTTTATTTCTCTAAATAAGAGTTGCAAACGCGTTAACGACAATAAAGCCAAAGCTAAATGTCAAATAAACTCCAAGAATACCAAAATTATGGCTGCAGCACGTCTGACTATGGCTCTCATACTGGTTGCAGTGTAATTTTGGGGTCGACCATTCTGTTTACAGACTAGAATGCTTTTTACCACTACTAATATTGCTCATATTTCATCTCTTTGCAAAATGAAGACATATTTGAAAAATGTGTCAAAAAAGCAAAATGGAGACATTTATCAGACGGGAGAGCTGAACAAAAGACAAAGCCCATGAAGCAACAGGGACAAAACTTAAAACAAAATAAGTTTGTATTATTATATATTGATAATTGTTACGGACAATATGGCTGATATTAAAAGTCTAAAATCATTGTCTAAAAAGTTAAAGGAAAAAAAAAATGAATTTTACTATTTAGAAATGAATGACTTTAATAAATCATTTGAAAAGCTACAATTAAATGTACGCATCATAACACTGTAATACACAGCATAAAAAAATAAAATTAGCTAAAGATGACATCCTAACAATATTATTAAATTACCATGAAGGTAATCTAAATGTAAAAATAGAGGAAATAAGCATTCATATTTAAATACACGTCAATCAGTGTATATATATATATATATATATATATATATACACACACACACACAATATTAAAAAAAGGACAAGTCAAATGTTATATTCAGTTCTTGTTTAATTTCATCTCCTGACATTACTCCTCAAAATAAAATGAAACGCTTTTAATATTATTCAAACAACTATGAATCATACAAGCCCTCACAGTGTTGTCAGGTCTAATCAAACAAAAACAGATATGTCAAACCAATTAACTCTTTAAGGCATAGAAAGTAATACAACATCTTCTAATAGTCTTTATGAGCCATGTCTAAACAACGCTGGGAACGACAACATCTCAGTTATACGGTTAGATTTTTTTTCCGACGGAAACGATCATAAAGGGAACAATTGAAAAAGATGCATCCATAGCACTCCCACAGTGGGGCGAAGAATAACAGCTCACAGCCGAAGTTGCCATCTAGAATTGCTTTCACAATTAAATAGATCTATAAAACCATGCATGCCTGTACAGTGTGCCTGAAAGAAAACAATTGCAACCATAACTATTTATAAAAAGAAAAACATTGAATAATTGCAAGTTAATTATAGAAATTAAATTCACAATGAAAGAGAGGCATAGGCTAGATTTCCCTGCTGACTTTGTTCATATTGACAGCATTTCATAAATGACTAGTTCTTAGTATTATTCGTTAAACCACTGGCTTCAATATACTTTAATATGTACACTTACAATAGAAAGCTACTCAAGCAAGTTACACTGTCAAGTAGGTCAGTATCTAGCAAGGTTAACGGTTCGCTTTGATAGAATTACAGTATTGAATTCAACACAGCACAATGTCAAAAGATACAAGGGACAGCGGGGTTTGAGGGGTTCAGCCCCAGTCTGAAATGGGACTAGCACCATCACGGCAGGTTAAGCAGTCAGAAAGGTACAGCGCTCTTAAATGGGGAAAAAAGCATGCAAAAAGGGCCTTAATATGACCCAAAAAGGTCTTCGATTTGTGCATTTGAAGGTGATTACCATGTATGACAGCCGTCTGCTGGCTTCATTGCTCCATTCTAAGCATCTAACCTTTGAAACAGGAGACCGTTAGTCCAGAATAAAAAAAATTAAAAAAAATGCAGGTCCATCTTTTCACATACTCAAGTTCGTCTTAGTGCTTTTCTCCTTTTCAATAAAAACATTTATTTGCCCAACAGAGTAAAAGGAGATTTAAAACAAACTCAATTCAAAAGTCCAGAAGCCTCAAACTATTTCAATTCTCGTCTGTTAGTAGAGACATCAGAGATACAGGAGCTGCTTAGTGAAAAATAAAAACATCTCGCTGTTTAAGACTGCACATTTAATTCCTAGCTGAACAGCAGATAATGGTAAAACACTTCGCTGGTTATGAATAAAAAAAAAAAACAGATAGGAACAACCTGCAAACAGAACCTTGCATGAAGACAGTGAACCTAAAAAAGGCATAACGAATACACAAACAGTATTAAAAGAAAACAAAAACTAAAGTTTAAACCTAAATGGTGAATTCAATTTACACAAAAGCGGTGCTGGTCCTGACACGCGGCCTCCTCGCCCTCTGTCAGCTAGGAGCGAATCTCCTCAGCGGGATTTCTGCTCTGGTCCTGACAGATGGGAAAAGGTCAAACCACAAATCAGCTGTTAATAATCTCTATAAACATCATGTATATTGCCAATCCTTTCTTTCATACTTTTAAAAAGGTAAAAACAAATGGATTAGTCCAGGGATCTCCTACCCTGCTTCTGGAGAGCTACTATCCTGCATACTTCAGTTCCAACACACCTGTCTGTAATTATCAAGTAGCCCTGATCACCTTGATTAGCTGGTTCAGGTGTTTAATTGGGGTTGGAGCTGAAATCTGCAGGACGGTTGCTCTTCCAGGAGATCCCTGGATTAGTAATTTCTTCTATATGGCTGCGTTTACACTGCAAGTCTTAATGGACTGATCCAATCTTTTGACCATATTCGATTTTTTGTCTTGTGTTTACATTCACTTTGGACATGACTGGTATGTGATATCGGTGTTTACATTAATTCCCACCCCAAATTACTGTCAGTGATCGCTTTACTATGCACATGGTAGATCCATGGTTTTTGAATGGCTGGGCTATTAAAATTATGTATATAATTCAAGTGGTTGAGTGACCATAATTATTTGCCAGCATGGACAACAGCTGTCATGGATGTTTTGCAGCACAAAATCTGACTGAACGGATAAAGACCAGAAAATAATAGTAATTTTCATTTGTTATTTTATCTACAGCTTGTTAGAGGTAGAATTCTGAAGTGAAATAAAGTAGCGCTGTAAGATTATATTTATTTATGAATTAATTAATGAGAGAGAGAGAATGCACGAGCCGGTAGCCTACTAGTGAAGCTTGTTGGTTTAATTACAAAAACAGCCAAGTTATCACCTCATTGCGGAGAAATATAATGTAGCTTTTAGTAGCGAAGCTGTTGTATTTATAAAATTCACGGGACAGGGGTTGAAAACCAGCTCCTGAATGTTGCGCAATTTCTTAACTATATATAAAGTTCCCACCTCAATAATAAGCGAGTGCATGAAAAACGCTATCTTTATGGGCAAATGTGTCGACCTCGCATTGTGGTGGCTTGGAGTACTGAGAGGAATCGGATGTGTGTTTAGATATAGGTTGAATGTCCAGCTATCAGATATGTATCTGATTCAAAACCACATTTGGAAGTGGCTCAGATCGGATGCGAAAAAAAAAAAAAAATGGATTCTGATTTGTGTCAGATGTGAGCAAAAAATTTTATTTTTTTCGTGCCAGTGTAAACACAGCCTATGTAACTGTCTGAGCATTTGGCCCTTGCTTTTCCTTTCTCCTATTAATGGTGCAATAGGTGATTGTCTTCAGAAACATTTTTTGTTATGCTGGTTGAAAGTCTCTTCACATCCCGATAGCAATCATTAAGTTAAGTGGTCTAAACGTATTTATCTGTATTTATATATGAAGAGTTTGGTTCCAAAACACGATAAAACCCATTTTAAAAAAAAAATTTGAGTTTCCGCCAAAATCAGTATTGTATCTGGTCGGTATTGAAAAGTCAATTTTTTATTTTAAAGTCCATTTTAGAGTTATTCTGTCATGTTTTCTCCCTTTCTTTCCAAACCGCAACAAACGCCAGTCTCCCTTCTCTGCAGAATGCGATATATCCGCTCAACCAATCACAGCGCACCATTCCACGCACTCTAGACAGTAATGGCGGCGCTTTGAATACACCCCGCATCCTAGTTTTCCTCATCTACTTGTACTCTGTGATCAATAAACAAACTTAGGGCTGCACGATAAATCGCATGTGATTGTCATGCGCATATCTCAGTAAAGCCGGTTCTGTGAATAGTAAATCTCCATCACGTGCTTTCAGATGGAGCGGCATTGGGCGGGATTATTCACATGTCGTTAGTTGCGCCGCCTATACTGCCGCGACTTCTGAAAAACTTTTTCATTCCGCGTCGTCCCGTCAAGCTCTCGCTGGATTCGCTCCTCTGCTATCAACGAGAGGAGCGTTTGTACTTCCTCAACAGACAACGAAACAGCCACTTTTTGGTTGTTAAAAAAAAGTGCGCTCGTTCGAAACAGTTGCGTTCGATCCTTCGCTGGCTGTGCTGATTTAAATCTAGCGGTTCTTTTAGACAGAGCGAGAATGGCAGACAAACATCAACAACCTGATCTTCCTTCCTGGTATTGTAGTACTTTTAAAGTTTTGTCACTGGTGAATGACACATGATGTAGCCCAGCGGTTCCCAATTCCAGTCCTCGCCCCCCAACCCCGCTCTGCATATTTTGCATGTTTCGCTTGGTTAACACACCCGATTCAGATAACTAGCTCGTTAGAAGTGAGTTACGTGCATGAACTGTGTTCCGATCGATATGATCCCTACACAGAGTTCATTGCTCCCTACTCCTTGAGCAGGGGAAATCCGTTGAAGTTTACTTCACTTCGAGCATTAACAAGATGACCCGTTGAATTCATTTTGGGAGCGATGACTGATTGAATGTATTTTTAGTCCAGTGCCTGTATATAAGATTAGTATTGACCAAGTTCAGAGGCTGTCATATGTGGATCAACTTACTATGTTGTGTATTTTCAACAGTTTCAATATGAAAAACAACTTTTATATTGATTCAATGGATTTATTGCATTTTGGGAAAACAAATTGTAACATTTTATTATAAATCTTTGAAAATCTAAATCTGGATTTGAATTTTTAATGTTAGTTCATTGCTCCCTACTCCTTGAGCAGGGGAAATCCGTTGAAGTTTACTTCACTTGGGAACATGGACTGGAATTGGGAACCGCTGATGTAGCATTTTCCAAGATCTCCTACTACACCTTTAAATGCCTGATCTCTTAACATGTGAATTGGTCATTTAAAAAATATATATATATTCTCTTGAAAAGCAATATATATGTAAACTGTATTTATTAAAATATTGGCTGATACAAAATGCTCTTAAGTATTTTGTTATGGTCGATAACTGATAAAATGGTCATTAATAAAATTCTGTACTATTTTGCCCAAAATATATATATTAATTTTTTAAGTGCAACAAGTGAATTTAGACATCACAACATTATAATGCACAGTATGAAAATAGATATTTATTTTGAGATTTGCTAAAGATTACTTTAACAGTGTTAAACTGTTAGTATTTAAAGGGATAGTTCACCCAAAAATGAAAATTTTGTTTATCTGCTTACCCCTAGGGCATCCAAGATGTAGGTGACTTTGTTTCTTCAGTAGAACACAAACAAAGATTTTTAACACAAACCGTTGCAGTCTGTCAGTCTTATAATGGAGGTGAATGGGAATCGGCTTTGAGAGTAAAAAAAAAAAAAACACAAACAAAACCAAATTAAACCCTGCGGCTCGTGACGATACATTGATGTGTAAAGACACAAAACGATCGGTCTGTGCAAGAAACTGAACAGTATTTATATCGTTTTTTACCTCTGATTCACGCAATGTTCGAACTGTTCGAACTATCCTGAGCGGCGGCGCCTCCTCCTGAGCGCGTTCTCAACAGCAGGCGCGTGAGGCCATGTATTGTCAATGTATTGTCACGAGCCGCAGGGTTTATTTTTGGGTGAACTATCCGTTTAAGATTAACTTAACTGTTTTTATGTTGAGATTTCCTTTGCAATCATCCAACAATCCCTTAAATGAACATGCATAATTAAATATCCAATATTAAACTCTAATATCAGCAGGTAACCAATATGGTACTGATATTCGGTGAATCCCCACTTTTCAAAAAACCTGACTGATCTCTACTGGCTGAATGTAATGAATGATGTAATGTTGAATGTGCTCTTACCTCAGGAGGGGGAGGTCTGACTGTAACGGGATGAGAGGAACGTCGGGGCGGGGAGCGTTTGGGCTGGGCTTGCTGCTGTACCGTGTCGTAGTACGTCACACCACCGTAGACCTGTGCCTGTGCCTGGAGAGAGAGATGCACAGAAGGAAGTCAAGCATGTACAGACGCTCAAAAACCCTGTGATACTCACTACTGTACTACTGAAGTGTGTCACAGGATACAGATAACACTTATTTAGAGTCAAAAGGGCTCACCTGGGGATTGGGGTACATTGGAGGTAGCGTAGCTCCGGCAGGGTACGGGTAGTTGGTGTTCCCAAAGGTCATGACACCTGGCGGGGGGTAGAAGGGTGGGGGTAGCAGCTGCTGTGGAGGCGGTTGCCCAGGTGACATAGAAACGGGTGGGGCGGCGTAAAGAGCCGGATTGGGCAAGGGCCCTCCTGACTGGTGCGGGTGTAAACCTGAAACAAAACGCAACAAAATATTTAACAGGTTAACCTCACACGCTTGAGGTATTCGGCCAATCACAACGCACTGGATAGCTGGCCAATCAGAGCACACCTCGCTTTTTCAGACCGATGAGCTTTGTAAAAATCGACATGTTTCAGAAAGGCGGGGCATAGAGGAGAAACAATAATGTACAGTATGTGGAAAATAATGTTTTTTTAACCTTAAACCGCATAAACACATTTCATTACACCAAATACACAAAATAATGTTTTTAGCAGCATCATATGACCCCTTTAAAGTGAGTTAACGTGAACCACATTCTGTTCGCCTTCACCTGTTAGCTTAGCTTCCCCCGCATCGCCATCCCTTTCAAGCGAAGAACTTGATTATACTTTGAGTCCCTTATGTTTGATTACTAAAAGTTTTCAGACTTTTCGTTTTTGCACCCCCATATCATTTTTAAACAGTTTATTATTTGAATTTTAGGGGGGGGAAATAACACAGACTATCGGGAGCTACGATTATGTGGCCATTAACTCCACCACTTCAACCAGAAGTCCGCAAACGTTCACAACTCTCACCTGGGTGTCCGGGATGGGTGGGGTGTGGCAGGTGCATCTCAGGCTGAACAAGCATGCCTTGAGGGGGCAGGGCCGCTGGACTGTCGCCGTGTGTGTAGATTGGTCCCTGGAAAGACACTGCATTTGGAAATGCAAGTTATTATCTTGGATGTTCGGCCACAAAAATAAAAATGACATTACCTAAATTAACAGCTCTTGAGTTTTCAAATGAAGGACTAACTAAAAGTTTAACTATTCAGTAGGTGATTTTAGGACAAATTGCCATGACCCATTTAACTTAAAAGAAGCAGAAGCAGTACTGCACTCACTGGGTTCATAAAAATGGCCCTCCATGACTCCTATGTGCATGGGTGCAGGCTCGGGAACTGGCCTCTGGCGCTGTGATGAATACCGCTTAGCCCGGCCACCACCAACACCCTGATAACAAAAAAATAACAGCTGAAACACAAGGTTGTAGCTTACAACTTTGGTCAGCAAATTCATACACATTTCCTAAACTGAAAATACTTTTAAGATTAGTGTTAAAGTCATGATGAAACTGTGGTAGCAACAGAACTTTTCATCCACATTGTGATGTACATCCAAGTTTAACGCATTTTCAAAAACGCAAAAAATTCAGGGCGGCGATGCTTCAGTTGTTTAGCTTTTGAGATGTGGGCACTGCACTCTAAATCAGAGGCACATGAATGTGAGCTTGCAGGGTCAGGTTTAAGCCAGTTAAATGATTAGGAGATCAATTTGTTGTTACATACTGTATTTCCGGAAAATAAGTTGCAAATAAATTGAGGGGGGAAAAAAAACGCAGTGTAAGTCACATTTTACTATATTCAGAAATAAATAACGTTTGTAAATAATTTACAAACATTATAAACACTACAAACATTCAATTTAGTTCCCCTCACTCCACAATTTAAATCCTTTAAATTAAACAGTATTTAGGGGGAAAAAAATTATAGTGGCCTTAATGAATTTAAGTGAAACTGAAACTACCTGCGTGTGGGAAATGTGCTATACAAATAAACTCACAACTCATCTCTGTAAAAAAAAGCACATTATTTAACGTTAATTGTATTATATAAGTCGCTTTGGAATATAAAATCACAGCACATTTCAGATGATAAAAAAATTTCAGAAAATACAGTACATGAATAAATCATTCACAATAAGATCTAAACTTGCATTTGGAAAATAGTTAGGGTGACTTTTCACTTTTATCATTCAGTCTTTGGGATTTTTCTAATCTATACAAGCAATTAATGATTGCCTGGTTGACTCACAATATCCTCCATGTTTCCATACTGTGGAGGCCCTCCTGCCATGTGCATCGAGTTACGGATGCCTGTTGGGGACAAAAATGCAGGAAATATAAACCAACCTTTCAAAAAAAAAAAAAAGTTTGTAAAACAAATTACACAAAGATTACGCATTACCTCTCATCTCAGCCTGCAAGTAGGAGGGAGGGCTTTGGGCCCAGTTCTGTCCAGCCAGACTGAGTCGGGCCAGGTCCTGGTCGAGCCCTGTCAGTCCACCTTGCATTCCAGCATCACTCTGCTCTTGCCACGACTCACTCTTTGCTGCCGCCGGGGTTTGCTGGACCGTGGGTGAAGAGTCATCTAACGACGCTTGCTTAGCGAGATCAGACGGTCGCGTTCGCGTAGCCCTCCGTGCAAGAGAGTATGATTTCTTTTCCACCGGCCTTTCTTGAGGAGGAGACGATTCTCGTACCTGACTGGCTGCACTGCCCCCTTTCATCGCTGGGCCAGACTCTTGTTTGCGTGGTGACGGAATCCTCTCTCTGTCTGTCCTGTAGTGGTGAGCGGTATATGTAGTTGTCGCTGTTGGAATCTCACCCTCCTCCTCTTCTTCCTCACTGCGGATGTCCTCCACCACCGTGGCTGGGCTACGGTCAGCGTGAACAGCATGTGAACCACGGCCCCTGAGCCGCAAGCCCCTCTCACCCTCTACAGGATGTGGCCGCACTCCTCGAGGTGGTGGGCCATCTAGACTGGGCTTCGAGTGTCTCTGCCCTTCTGTCCTGTGGGGGGCCGACAGGGCTCGACTACTTTGGAAGCTGCGATGTGGGGGCTGGGTCGAGGGTCGGCTGGAGGGTTTGGGTGCTGCAGGGGGACCAGGAGGTGGGCCTGACTGCAGGGTAACAGACTGAGAGGTGTTGCGATGGCCAGGTGGAGGCGCCTGCCATGTTGTACGCACTGACTTTTCACCTTCACGATGGCGCCTAGGCTCCCGACTGGGTGAACCAGCATGTCTGCAAAGAAACGGCGATATTAGTGGGCAACCCATCATGCATTTGGCCAATAAAAACTACCTAGAAAGACGTATGATCAATAAAAATTTAGATACATTGCTGGTCAAACATTTGGGGTCAGTAAATGGTTTTTTATTGTTTATAAAGTCTTTTATCCTCACTAATATGCTTGATTTGATCAAAAACAAAATCAGTAGAAAGCATAACATTGTGAAAATAGTACAATGTAATTTAATACTGTCATTACACGAGTCTTCAGTGTCACATGATCCTTCAGAAATAATTTGTATATGCTTACTCAATTTGTACTTAAACATTTCTTATTATCAGTGTTGAAAACAGCTGTGCTGCCTAATTTTGTGGAAACCATTACAGATTAAATGAGTTCACAAGAATAGTATTCATTTGAAATAGAACTCTTTAAATGTATAAATGTCTTTACCGTTACATCAGTTTAATGCATATTAAATGAAAATAAATGCTTATTGAATAATTAAATCTTTAAGAATATTTCTTACTGACCCCAAACTTTGGAATAGTAGGGTGTATACAAATTATGCATATAAAATATAATAATAATAATAATAATAATAAACATCTACAATTTAGGTTACATAATACACTTTGTATATACTTTATATATTGTTTTCTGTTTAATCAAATTTAACAGACTACAGAAACTGAAATGGTTTATTATTTATTGAAAAGCAAGAAAGAGGAAACAGTTCAAAACACTTTTAAAATGGCTTAATATAGCTGATTATCAACCTAGATAATTTGTCAATCCATCACTAGTACTAGGGCTGAACGATTAATTGCATTTGCGATAATATCGCGATATGAAAAAACACGATTTTTCAATCGCAGAGACTGCGATTACACTCGGTCACGTGACACGCCAGAGTAAAGAGGTGTGTTCCACTTGAAGATCGATCGGTGTAGCCTTTGACATCAAAGTACAGCGAGAGAAAGCATATGGAGACGTCCGCGCCCATCGGTGACAGAATGGAGAAAAAACCTTGGGAGTTGGAAGTTCAACAAATCAGTCAATGTACTGTGATTGTAGTTGTTAAATAAAAATGTCATTCATATCAATTCATGCATCAACTAATTTCATCGTAACATATAGGCCTGGCCTACAGAAAAAACATTTATGTTTAATTTATCTAATAGTGTGTTGGTCATACTATACAATGATTTATAGCTTATAAAGAGCTTTAAAAAATAATTGCATATTAAATCCCAATCGCAATATTGGTAAAAAAAACAAAAAACATCGCAATTAGATTTTCCAAAATCGTTCAGCCCTAACTAGTACATAGTTTTGTGTATGCATTTAAGTACAACAACTAAACAGTTATATTTTACCAACTGCACTCGATACCAGACTGCAAAGAAACAAACATGGGCCTCACCTGGGTTTTCGGGAGCGGTACGATCGTCCATCACTCGACCCAGTGCCGTTGCGGATGTCATAACCATAAAAAGCAATTAGCTCTTCGCGTGATTTTGGCGCCTGCTCCTCTTCACGGAACTTGTCGTGATTCCAACGGCCCTCGTCCTTCCACAACTTCCTGTGCCTGCCTTTAGGCCTGATGACAGATGGACAAATAGAAAAAGGGGGAGGAAGAGAGACAGCAAAATGAAACGATGAACCACATGGTTTTGTGTCAGATTCAACACCTGAAACTTATCTTCAACTACTTAAAATTAAAATATGATTTTATAGTTGGAATGGGAGTTTTCCCTGAATGAAAAACCCTCATGTCTCTTACCTCTCCTCCTCTGTAGCCTGGCCTCTCACGTCGTGCTCAAAGAAAAGGCCTTTTCGGGGGATGTAGGCTGGATTCTTCCTGTCCTCATCATCGTCCAGCTTCTGGCCTTTGCTGCCCGATTTATTCTCAGGGTCCTCGGTGCTTTCCTGTAAACATGTAGAGGTCTCAACTTCAGTTTTGGCCTAAAAAAAGATTTACAATTAAAACACAACTGGCAGTGTGATTTAGCATTGTCTTAGTCCAGAAAGCATTGTGGCCAATTGCTTTAAATCCGTCAAAGGATTATTTTAATGTTAATTATGTTTAAATATCATTCCCGCCACACAAGCTGAACCTGGGCCCTGCCAGAAATTTAGAGTAGGAAAAAATGCCATGTTCTGTTCTTCCATACCTGTCCGTCCCCACTCTGGCGCTCCCCAGCTAGATTCCCCTTCTCATCATCTTTAACTTCCTTGTCCCCTCCATCTCTCTCCTCCTCTTCACCAAGCTCTTCTGTCGGGGCATCTGCAGCGGGCTTCGGTTCTGCGGCAGGACGTGAGGCCTCTTCATCACTGAAATGCTCTGCCTCCTCCTCTTCCTCTCCTCCCTGAAACAAGAAGCATCAAACAACAACAAATTCTCAGGTCAGAAAACACACAAACTATAACTGATCACATCAAACGTCATTCCGATAAAGCACATGACACAAATTTTAGAAACACAAAGGAACGCAGCTTGGCTGAAGCTCTAAAATTGTAGCACTATTTTACAGTGTCTTTGTTACATGTTACATGTACTTACTATAGCAACAACAGTAAATTACGCATAACTACAATCAACTAACACTAAACAGACATGGTAATTAATATTACTCAGTACTTATTTGTATAATTGCACTAACAAACACACCAAAAAATAACCAAATATCATCACATTCGATAATAAAATAAACAAAAGCAAGCTTTTTCCTGTCATCATAGAAAAATTTAAACGTAAGTGACAAAAAGCACAAACTACTAAAACAAAATTGAAAATAAAAACTGAAAGCCAATTCAAAACATTAATAAATGATAGTATATAAAAGTAAAATGGCAATATGAGAAAGACGGGTGTCAACTGATTTCAGTACATTAAGAATAGTGGTGGACAGTATATATTATATTTTTTTTCAAGAATTTAAATCAATTTAGCAAATCAAATCTTTTACAACTAGGCATGGGCCGATTACCGGTTTCAAGGTATACCGCGATTTTAAAATTTCACGGTTTAAAAACCGCTAATATTTTCCGTTATACCGTTCCTGCGGTATGCGCTGTTTTTCATGTCTCCTCAAAGACTGAAAGTGTAGGAATCCCTCAGGTAATACGACCCTCCTCCTCCTGTTAGTGCAAGCGAGCGGTCAGTCATGTGTGTGTAGGACGGCCAAAATTAAGGAGCTGCCCCTGGAACTTACGCAATCGCCAACCGGCCGTTTTTGGTCTTATTGCAGCTCGTCTCTGTTCTGGACTTGCACAAACTGCAATGCAATCATTTTCCAAAATGTCATTTATGTGAAAATATGAAGTCTGTAAACGCCCGTTAACACAGGCCAGAGACGCTGAAGACGGACGCACAGAGAAAAATACTGCAGCAGGCAGATCACTCACTGTTCATGATGCACGAACTATTGGAAGAAAATCCTAAATATTGATTTGGAGGTTTATATGAATGTGTTTCTGAGGGGAACTGACTGTCTACAGAAAAGTTTACGTGTTTTTTCTTTTAATCTCGTCTCTAGTTCATATTAAAGCAGTGTTTCAGCGCAGTAAATCAAATTATATGAAATTATATAACTAAATTATATGAAATGATATAAATGATATGTATATGAATTTAACTAAAATTAAATAACTGTAATTACAGATTTAGGTTAAATAAAGATGTCAGTCTTTATTTTTCTTCTTTTTAGGAAACAAATCAAAGAAAAAATAAACAAATTCTACTCTTCCTAATATTCTGTATGTTGCTCAAAAACAAAACATATTGTGTTCAGCGGAAAAAAAATTTTTTTTTTACCCAGTCATTTAAAAGAGTCACATTTTAGAGCTGTAACGACAATACTGTGATACCGTGAAATTTTTGCTTAAGGTTATCATACCGTCAAAATCTCATACCGGCCCATGCCTAAGAGCTGTAACGACAATACTGTGATACCGTGAAATTTTTGCTTAAGGTTATCATACCGTCAAAACCTCATACCGGCCCATGCCTATTACAAACAAAACATTCTTGGTCTCATTTGGTTATTTTCACTATTTACATATCGGCACAACAAGACAAAATATACATGGCATTACAAAACAAAAACATGTCCAACTTAAAATGTTAGGAAGCATTCCCGTTAGGAAATTTCCTTTAGTGGAACATCAACAGCCAAGACAAGCCAGACTGAACCTGATGAGCTGAGAACTACAACAACCCCGTTCAATTCCACCCCGCAGGTGCCACGACCTCACAAGCAATACACCCCAGCAATGCCTGAATTACCCGATCATCCTGCAATCGTCAAAAGGCTACTTGCATAAGGAAGAAGAGCAGCAAAAATTGTGGACGGTGCGAAATGTCTACTAAAATTAGATGAGGACTACAGATGCACTAACAGCATGGGGCTCGGCATTGGCAGTACTCATAATGCCACGAGAGAGGAGCAAAAATATTCTTGACACAATTTCAGCAAAAACCTTCATACAGAAATCTCCCCAGCTGAGTCTCATCTAATTCAGTTCTAAATCATTCCTTAGGCAGGTCCAGATCGAATGTATCTCTTAAATCTACATTCTCCATTAAGAAAAGGTAGCACTCTCACAATGACTGAGCAAAACACAGATCAGCTGCAGTGGAGACATTTTGTCCCCTCTACACAGCAGCAAGGCAGTCTGACAGCCCAGTCTGGATCTGTACGGATTCATCACAGCATTGTCTTTTACAAAACTGATTGATTTCCCAACAAGCCCCATAAACGGCATTGCCATAGAGACTCACCTCCGTGTGCGATCCATTCTCCTCCAGATCAGCACTGTCATAGTCTGATAAGACTGCTGTAGAAAAGAAATCAGCCATTTTAGCAAGTCTGTTCCCATTTCTGAGAGCAAATAACATACGACTATAGAACTGCTCATCAAGAGTGACAAACCTTCAGGTTTGGCTTTCTCAAGCCAACTTCAAAGTTTGTCTTGACTAACTTTTTTTTTTTTTTTTTCATCAAAAGTGGCAGTTCATAACTATTTAACCGGTTAACAATCGAACACATTAAAATCACATATCTGCACTAAAATAGTTGTTCTTGAAACCTGATGGACGACAGGCATAATTTGGGTCTCTTTTGAAAGTAGATACTAGTGAGCTTGATGTCAAAACTGAAGTCACAAAGAAAGACAAAAGCGATAAAAATATACGCTCACCTTCACCAACGCCATCTTCACTTTCCTAAATAGAAAGAGATCAGAATCGAATATCCAGCCAAACAAGCACACTTAATAAACAAAAAGCCTTGTTTAAGAATTAATGATCAGAAACAACAAATCAAGAAAAGCAAACTTGTGAATGCATAACTATGGCGCATCCAGATTAAAACACTGAACTTCCTCTTCACGGTCAGCAGATCTTTCTCTTTCAATGCAGAACAGCATTGTCAGTATGACAGATCAGATATCAAACACTTAGGAACCTCAAATGTCATCTGGTTTGCTTATCAAATGCAGACTCATCATTACACTCAAGAACTAATAACAATAAAGCATCAGTGTTTCTCAGCCCGGTTTCTGGAGGTCCACCATTGATCCAGACATCTCGGGGGTCTCATTAATCTGACACACCCAATTCAGTTTAGACTGGCTCTTTAGGAAGCCTAACGTTACTGAGCTGATGAGTTAGGTGTAAAACAGAGGAGAAAATCCAAATGTGCAGGACAGGGGAACCTCCAGGACCCTGATGGAGAGCCGCTGGGTTAGATGATGAAAGGCAAGACATTTCAAATCCCTGTAAAATAATTAGGCGCCTGTTCCAACATTTATCTCAAGGGCTAACGTTAGAGACAAAAAACGCACCTCACATGAAACGTCTAACCGTATATCACATCTTAACCCGTATTTAAGTGACACCAAATCGGTGTTTAGCCTGTGTGAAACACTACCAAGCGCACACACACTCAGATCGGCCCCGGTAATAAAAGCAGATTTATAGCCACACACTCACACACTCCGACTCATCGCCGATTTTGGCGCCGACGCGCTCCGCTGGCGATTCAACCGGCTCGGGATCTCTTCCGCGAGGCTTCCGGCCGGCCGAGAGGGATCTCCCGCTCTCGGAGCCCGAGGCGGACTCGTCCTCCTCCTCACTATCCTGAGAGGCGCGCCGTCTCCGTCGCCGCCGGTCCGCCATCTTAACTCTCAAGGAAGGGAGAGCGGATCTGCGCGGGGAATTATGGGGGCTGGTGCGTTCGTCATATCCTCTTGTTCTCCGCTGCGTCAAAGGTGGCGCGCGCGAGTGTGCAGCAGCTCAGTGACGTATTAGCAACCTGCGCCAGTATTGTCAATTTAGCAATTTTGTTGCCAAATTTAGCAACTTCTCAGACTACCTTGGCTACTTTTTCTTCCAAAAGCACCTAGCAACAAATTTTGCTATTTTTAAAATTTATTTGGCAACATTTAGCAAATTTTGATAAGTGACTCATACGATAAAAGGCACACATTTCCCATCCAAATTACACAAGAGGAAACCAAAGATGCCTAGCAGTAAACACATCACGCGAATTAAGTTAGCTGTTATTCGCAATTTTTATAAATGTAATAATTTAATAACTGAATAATTGTTCATTTATGAAACACCTTGTGAGTAGCTTGTACCTGCAATTGTTGATCAGTTAATCAGTATACTGTAAGAAAAATATCTAGAAAAATGGAAAAGGTTCTAGTAATTCAATTCAAGTTTATTTGTATAGCACTTTTCACGATACAAATCGTTGCAAAGCAGATTTTAGTTTTCCAAGACATTATTTGTTATCCATTTTCCATTATCTGTTGTAACCCTGTATCCCCAAAACACAAAATACAATGTGTAATTTAAAATGCAGGTTTAAAAAAACCTGTGAAAAATAATTACGGACAATTCATTCATATTAACATAGTAGATTGTGCCCTACTTTTACAGACTTTTATTAGAGTGTAACTTACTAACTAACTACTAATAGGCTACACAGCTTAAAACTACAATTGTTCAGAATGTGCAGTTTTACTAGTTTACTTGCTAATAAAAAAAAAATTGTAATCGTTCAAAAATGTGTAAGTTTTCAATAATTCAATGTTGTGTTTAAAATAAGTTGTTTATATTTTAATATGGCATTATACATTTATAGTATTTTACAAACAAATCTAAATTAACATATATATTTTTTTTTTTTTACTGAGATTTGATGCAGTGAAACAATTTTGCTGGATTCCAAATCTTCAATACTTATCTTGCTGGATCTGTCCGCTGCTTTTGACACGGTTAACCACCAGATCCTCCTGTCAACCCTATTGGCAAAGGGCATCTCAGGAACCGCACTCCAGTGGTTTAAGTCTTACCTCTCAGTTAGGTCATTCAAGGTATCTTGGAGAGATGAGGTGTCCAAGTCGCAACATCTAACTACTGGAGTGCCTCAGGGCTTAGTTCTTGGAAAAACCCATAGTTCCATCACAATTTCACCATCCAATTAGGCACATCAACCATAGCTCCTTCAACAGTCAGAAACCTTGGAGTTATGATTGATGATCAGTTTAGTTTCTCAGACCACATTGCTAAAACTGCCCGGTCCTGCAGATTTGCTTTATTCAACATCAAGAAGGTCAGGCCCTTTCTTTCGGAACATGCTTCACAACTCCTTGTTCAAGCTCTTGTTCTGTCCAGGCTGGACTATTGCAATGCTCTCTTGACAGGCCTTCTAACCAGTTCTATCAAACCGTTACAGCAAGATTATTTTTAAAGCCCAAAAAAGAATGCACGTCACACCTGTTTATCAATTTGCACTGGCTACCAATAGCTGCCTGCATAAAATTCAAGGCATTAATGTTTGCCTACAAAACCACCACTGGCTCTGCACCCCTTTGCTTAAAAACATTACTTCAGACTTATGTGCCCTCTAGAAGCTTGCGTTCTGCAAGTGAACGGCGCATCCTTCAGAAAACATTCTGATATGCTGACTTATCGATGTTGGAAACAGTTTTCCTGCTTCATTTTTTTTTTTGAACCAGTGATACTTTTTTCAGGATTCTTTGATGAATAAAAAGTAAAAAAAAAAAATGCATTAAATAAAATTTTAAGTATATTAAAATAGAAAACCATTATATTAAATGATATTTTACAGCACAATTACTGTTTTTTCTGTATTTTTGGTCAAATAAATGCAGCCATGATGAACAGAAGAGACTTCTTTAAAACACATTTAAAAAATCTTACTGATCCCAAACTTTTAGGAAAAGTGATTTGGGATCATCACTTTTGAGATCATTCATTCATTGTTTTTTTATAGGTGAGATCATGTTAATTGTAAACTACCATGGTATTACTAAGAAATTATTTTGAGTACCTTGGAGTACCACAGTACACTAATACTGTAATCATTCAGTAAATTTTTTGAGGTTAATAAATAAAAACGGTAACAAAATATACCACGGTGCTGGCATAATTTGGGCTGTTGACATGTGATATCAGGGTAGTGGTAGTAAATCTTCAGTAGCATTGATTTTCCATTATTTTTTGAGGCAAGTACAACAAAATACAGTACCATGCTCTTTTTAACAGGCGCCATTGTGTTTTTTGAAATACAACTGGAGCACCAAATGCATTATGGTATATTTGCCTCTTCTTTGTGTAATGGACCATTAAATTACCAACACAAAGTATGTGCTTTTTATATGTACCATGGTGGTAACAATTTCAATTTCTCACACAAAGTATAGGCTAATTCTCTTAAAACTGATGACTGCAGTGATGTAATTTGTTTGCATCAAATACTTTTGATGATGCAGCATTTTGAACCAAGAAACTGCAGCTGAGCGTATTAACTTGTAAAAACATTTATTGCCTGAAGAACAAAGGGTCTTAAACTACAAGAATGAAGAGGACCCCCGTCACACCTCTCCTAATCTCACTCCGGTTTCCTAGTTGAATCCCATTCCAATACCCTTTTTTTCTAGCCAAACATAAAAGTCAAGAAGATTTCTGTGATTTAGCATTCAAAACAAGTATTCATTAAAACACATGGAAGCACAATATATCCATAATATGACTTGTTTTAATATTTGAAATAATTTCTTTAGTTACAAGTATCTTACACGTTTCCATTGAACAAAGCCTTATGTACAATGCTTCTGTAACCGGTTTTCATCATTTTTCCCTTTATGTGACTGAGAGAACTCACACACCAAAAAGCACAGCATGTACAGTTTTGATATTTAACGGCAGCTCTTGATGTGTTACGGTAGAAGCTTTGGTCCACACTGCTCAAGCTATCCTGCAAAGTATGACGCAAACGCGAACACTGAAATGTTATATTCGGCACTGTGATCATGGGTGTGTTGTTGGGAGAGCTTGTTTCTCAGACATTACAGAGCAAAACACAGTTTCTCACAGATACCACTTGGACTTTAGGGAGATCCTAAATTCACCCTTCAATCTGCTTCTGAAGATCTGAAAGTGCAATATAGGCGTGTACGAGAGATGAGACCACAACATGTGAACGAATGAGCTTCCTCGTGACAGTTTCATTTGCGACATGTCCGATGAGGCGTCCGTTTCTTGGTCACCTCTGCTCGACTACAACGACTTCGCTCATCCAGCCAGGGCAGGTCAAAGTTTCTGTTGAATTGAAAAATAAATAAATACATATGTACTGCAATCAAATCAAGATTGACATTATTAGCAATATGAAAAACCTCGATTGAACTCACTGCTGTTTCAGACTGGGAAGAGGTCGTCCAAAAGCCACCACTGGTAAGAAGGGTGTCACCATAATAGACTCCACTGAGGACAGACACAGAAACAAGCACTTTAAAAGACCAGACCAAATACTTTTTAAGGCATACAGGAACATACAGGATGCTGACATACCATCCTCAGGGTCTGGATAGAAGGAGAGCAGCTCTGGTTCGCTCTCCTGAATGACCTTCCTTCTGTTCATCCTCTGCTGCAGGCGCTGAAACATCCTCTGCTCTCGAATACGCTGGATATCCCACCTGAAAAAGAGAAATGAGATTAAGGGACAGATTTGCAAATGCTCTAATCTATTGGATGCTATATAGAAGAACAAAAAACCAAGCATCACCTCTTCCTCCTCTTCTCATCCAGCTCAAGTTTTGAATGCCTCTTCAGAAAGACATTATCATCTAGACACTGCACAGAAGTATGAGCATTTAAATGCATCACAGGCTGAACAATTAATCGAAATAAAACCAAAATTGCAATATGGCTAAGTGAGAGTGTCTGGGTCGATTATATAAAATGGATTTGGGAACTCAACGTGCACAAACCATTTTCTCAAACAGCACTTATGAACCAGTTGCTGTCAAAAGCTATCAAAAGAAACTGGGACAGGCATATATATTAGTATTGTAATTATACAGTTGTATAATCCACCAGCACAGTTTTTGGTCAAATTGTGCAGTCCTACAAACAAGCAGCACAAACCTGGAATCCTTTATTTTTTTTTATGCAGTATTGCATCTTGGGGTGCTTACACGTCTCACTAACCTCAGGGATGTCCGACGCCTCTTTCTGCCCCAAAGGCTCTAAGATGCTCTCCCGCCATGAAGGGACTATATATGGTGATAAATTTGACAATCTGAAATTTTCCTTATTATTAATATATAATTAAAATCATTAACAGAGAAATTACTTAAATTTCTCCCAACCTGCAACTGTGTCCTCATGCACAGGTGAGGGGTGTCGCCATGGCGATGGAGGCAGCTGATGCCAGCGACAGAGGTACATCTCTGCAGTCCTACACACAAGCAGCACAAACCTGGAATCCTTTATTTTTTTTTATGCAGTATTGCATCTTGGGGTGCTTACATGTCTCACTAACCTCAGGGATGTCCGACGCCTCTTTCTGCCCCAAAGGCTCTAAGATGCTCTCCCGCCATGAAGGGACTATATATGGTGATAAATTTGACAATCTGAAATTTTCCTTATTATTAATATATAATTAAAATCATTAACAGAGAAATTACTTAAATTTCTCCCAACCTGCAACTGTGTCCTCATGCACAGGTGAGGGGTGTCGCCATGGCGATGGAGGCAGCTGATGCCAGCGACAGAGGTACATCTCTGTGGTAGTCAGGTAGGGCAGGTCCTCCGACTGAGACTGCAATTCGGGCTCCGTGTCTTCCTGGGGTTCCTCCTTCTGAGCTGGGCCATCCTGTGGTGGTGGTGGTGGTGACCTGGGCTGCCCACGTCGTGACCTACTCATCCGGGAGTCCTGGAAAAGAAACCTCCTTTAAGAGGGTGAAAAAATAGAACATATTTAAGTTTATCAGTTCTCAAAATGTTATTAGCTACAGCACATTAGTTTGAAATAATGGGGATAGCTTACCCACAAATGAAAATTCTGTCATCATTTACACACCCTCATGTAAAAAAATAAAAATAAAAAATTATTTGGGAGATTTTTTTTTTTGTCCACACAATGGAAGATAATATTCATCAAAATATCTTCTTTTGTGTTCCGCAGAAGAAAGTCAATCACACAGGTTTGGAACGACATGAGGGCAAGTAATCCTTGTAAATCCTTATACATTTCAGAGTAAAATTAATAATCATACCTTTCCAGGCTTTTTTCTCCTCTTCCAAAGTGCATTTGCTTTGGGGTTTGGACCCACCCCTCAGATTGCTGGATGTCATCTGTGGCAGCAGCCTCAGCCTCAGGTTCCTTACGACGAGGCGTCTGAGAAGGACGGGATTCTGTACCCTCTTTTTTCACCATCTGCAGCCGACGCTCCATGCGTTCAATTCGTGCCATTAGCTACAAACACACACCTGTGTTAGGCTGTGTATTAAACACTGGGTTCAGGTGAATAAATGAAAATAAATAAATAAATAACAAGTGGGAAACTGTGAACACGCCCGCTTTAACATCAAATAGTCCCATCATCTAACCTTTTATCTCGTAAAAGGCGAAGAAAAAAGTGCAAAACTGTAAGCGTACCATCTCTTTTTCAGATTTGAGGTCATCAATCTCTTTGCTCTTGTTGTGAAGTTGCTTCTGTTGCTGTTCAATCAATTCCAGTTGCAGCAGCAAGATCTGTCGGATGCAGCTGGTCTGCGTGTCCACAAGGCCGGAGCCTTTCCTCACATTCCGACGCTTCCCATCGGGACTGTTCTCTGGCGAGGGGACCCCCACGACCGCCCCCACTTGCCCTCCATCTCTCGGCTGATTGATGCTATTTGATACCATGGGATCCATCTTCCCCACGTGGTTGTGACTGGCCTGACAAAACAGTGATTTGCTCTTGACCGGGGAACCTTCGGCCCCCATCTGCTTGGTTGACAGGAGTGCCAAGGCCCCCAGCGTCTCCCAGTTCTCCTCCTGCCCGAGGTTCCCTGCTGGAGATTGGTCAGGGCAGCTAAACACGTTCTGACGGCTGATATTTGCTTTGCCGTGCAGGTGATGTTTTTGATTTACACTGTTGTGGATAGTGCTCAGCACATCAGTGGCGACGTCGCGGCTTTTCTTCTTTAGACCGGCCAGGGATTCATGGGCTCCTGCTGGCTTCTTGCTGAGGCTTGTGTCCAGTCTGTGTCCTCCACTCGTGAACACAGTGGATCGCATAGTCATTGCGACTTGCTCCAGTTGGAGATGTTTTACCAACACCCACCTCTATAGATGAGGAGGATTTGTGACAGGCTGAACGTGTGTCCTTGAGGCCCCTTTTCTATAGCCATTCTGGGGGAACGGAACAAAATATTGGATTTTTATTGCAGAATTCGATCATTAATTTTTTCTCAGTAAGGCAAGAATTCTTATTTGACAAAAGAAATTGGTTTAAAAGCAAAATTGAAAGGTAGGCATACAATGACTGAAATAGGGCTGCTATGTTGCTTTAATTGTGTTCTGAGAACTTGAAAGCACATGAATCCAAGAGCAAAAATGTCATTTATAGAAACATTATGTATGGTCAGATTTCCAAAATTATGTGGCTAACCTAAGCTAACCTTCAGTACCCTGCCCATCTGTTGAGTGCACTGATACCTTTACATTGCATGCATTATATGTTTACTGTTTCAGGAAGGACATCGTCCGATCACTGTTTATATGCATGCAACTGGGAGTTTTTTTTTTATCTACAGTGAAACTCCAGTCATGCACGAGCCATCGTCTGGGCACAGGCAGCGTCCACCATTTTAGATATACAGCAAAACAATTACAATCATTTTCAGCAGTTCGCTTCGTCTGCTCTTGTGGGACAATGACGCCATTTTAAGTCATGCAATCATGCTGCTTATATAAATACTGAATGAAGCATATCGCAACCACCGACGAACTTGTTCATCATTTTGCATCGACATGTTATTTAAATTCCCCTGACCCCCCGCCCGAACTCACCTATCGTCTTCCTTTGGCCCACTTTCCGATATTTTTTTTTTTAATCTGCGCACACTGGACACGGCGCATGCGCGGTGCGCACCGTTTGGAAACTGATCGGACACATGCGGAACAATATTTCGTGGCGCGCGCGTTGGTCTTGAGGTTTGCATTAATGACATCATGCAGAGATGCACTGAAGATTATAACATTGAAGTTTTAAAGCATTGCAACATATCGGAGTAAATGCAAATATGATTAAAATCATGAAGCGAGAACTTGTAAAGAATTCACAGACGAATATAACTAACACATTCGTTTATTAGCTCAACTTTAATAGTTCTAACAGTTTTACAAACAGGCTACATAAATAAATATACAGTACTTGATTAAATAAATAGCGAGGAGTTCTGGTGGCTGCTTTGCTGGCAATGCATTCTGACAAACAGCCATGCTAACATTCACTACTGGGTGTTCAGACAAACTTGGCAATAGAAGAAACTTGTTAGATACATGCAGTAATTACTATTTAAATCCAAAACATACTTTTGCAAAACTTACAAATATTGTAAAAAATACTGAAACATTCAATACTATAACAGACAACATATGTGTGTGATTTTTCTCAAAACAAGAAAAAACCTTGCCAACCCGAAAAATGTATGTAAAAAATAAATACATGTAATTAAAACACATTCTTTTAAAAGAAAAGTCTTGTCTTGTTTATATATATATATATATATATATATATAAACTTAATTTCTTTTAGCCCTTTTTCAGTTCAGTCAGTTTATAAATACAAAATATGTCCAGTCTGTAAAGGTGAACAGATCATTTGGTGCCACTCCAGATGTCACATCTGCTGTTGTTCTGTTGTTTATTATTTTTTTAGAAGGGGAACTGCGAGTTTGACACGCTGACTGCAAAACTGAACTGTAATCCATCATTCTTCTCCACTAGAGTGCACTCTTTGCCAGGTTTATCCTGTTCTCTTTCACAGAAATACAAGCATGTTATACTGAACGCATAGGCTACATGCGGGGCTCTAATTGATAACATGTAAACAGTAAGATTATAATTCTTTTTTTTAATTTTTTTTTTTAGATAAGGTGTACAGTTTGGTAACAGTGTTAATAAATTATCTGTTTTTGCCTTGCAAGACAATGTTAATTTGTAACTTCCCACAAGGTAATTAAGTAAATATGGGAGTGGATGAGATTCCAGAAATAGCAGCTACTGTATATCATGATAAGATCAATTTTATACTGCTATATCATGCAACACATGCAAGATCAAGGCCAGTAGGAGTTCAGTTAGGCCCATGTGATATAAATGCCTCGACTACGAACTACACAGAGAAACATGACTAATGGATTTCTATAGAATACTATTCAGAATTTGATTTCTTAATGTTTTGAAAAAAAAAGATCTCTTCTCATTCTTAATGCTGCAGTCCGTAACTTTTTTGTGTTCAAAATGTACAAAATAAGCGAGTACACCATGAATCCATTTTCCAAACCGTGTTTTTTGGCTTGTCCTGAATCACTACGGTACACCTATAATAAGTGTTTATATTCGGACTATTTAGACTGGTTCGGGTAGGTACCGCTGCGGAGTAGCCCAGTACCTGCGTGATTCGCCATAGACATAAACAAGAGAGAAGTAGCTCCGGCAACAATGTTCTTCCGCAAGACGCACGCAATTCTGTTTATTAACCGCCAGAGCGCCAAAAGTTACAGACTGCAGCTTTAACTTTTCCCAGCTTTACAACTGAGTCAACTACCCATGGTATGAGTTTCCACGTCCTTCTGTTTGTGGAATTAAAAAAAAAAATCGAAAACAGAAACTTTTCATATATGCTTTCTGTCCTGATCACTGTGATCACAATGATGGGCTAGTTTGTCATCTGAAGGTCCCCTGGGATCAGTGCTTCCAAGGAGCTAATCAAAAGCCACTTGAATGAGAAGAACAAGAACATGTTTATAATCACGTAGCCTATGCTTCGTCAGCCATCAGATACCCAAACCACATAGTAAGCTGAACATGAGAGGACCATTAAGTTCCTGAGCAAATCACTCTATCAGATGTAAAGCAATAATTTATATAAGAATAATAGCAAGTTGTAAACAAGTCTTGTCTATAACGCGAAGTACCTATACGTGGGCTATATAAAACGTTTGTGTCTGTACGAATCCACGTTTAACTAGAGCGACAACCCAGTTACACGGCTTTTGTTTCCCTCAGACCGCTGAGATGTTTACATTAGTGGATGACCGAGACTACCCGCTTTCCACGAAAATAGAGCGCCGGGTCGACGCCCACTTTACTGTTCCACTTCAGAGCTGAAGTCGTAACCGCACGCTCGCACGTGGACCTGCCGGGTGACCGCGCGCATCCGCAGCAGGGCTGTCGGTGACGACACACCCCTGTCACGCTCCGGAGCGTGCAGCAGTGTCCTAGGTGCGGGATGACTCACATGGCACACGGGGACCCTGCCACTGCAGCGAGCAGAAAAACAGGGAAGCACGTCTCTCTGTGCCGCATCGATGCATGAAATAGGTCTCGAATGTCGTTTATTAGGCTATAATATTTGCTCGAGGACTGAAAGGTCCACCGCGAGCGTTTCCTTCATAAGGCTCAGGCGCGCGCAACAGAAGCAAATAACCAGTCGCTGTTTGAGTTGAGATACGTCTGTTGTTAGAAGACGTTCGGTGGCTGCTATTAAACTGCTTTAAGTCGTTTCAAATATATTAAAATATGATTTAATTTTAAAAACAGGAAATGGAGGCACTACAAAAATTTGACAAGAATCGCACAGAAATGAGCCTCGTAAGAAAGGGTTAACTCGACCACCAGATATCTCGAAATGAAGCGATCATTTAAGATTATGTTATTAAAGCAGCAGTGAGAAATAAAGAGCGCCTCGTTGGAGTCACGCGGACAGTAGGTTAGGAGGCGGCTCAAGTGACCTAGATTCACAATGCTGCAGTTTTAGTCTTCCCATTTTAAAACTTTATTTTAATTATGACAGAGCCTTGTTATAGTTTCCAGTGATTGTCTGTTTTAGGAATTCATAGGCTACAGTAAATTTGCAGGGTGCGATCTGTTGAGATTCATCTTGCTCAAAACGAATTATATTTATATAACAATGATAACACATAGCATCTATAATAGCCTAGTGATAATGACAGCATTTTGTTAATTTTAGCCCGATCCACTGATCTGTATAGATATAGACCTATATATTATAGATCAGTGGTCCAATCCTGAGAGAAGCGCACTAGCAGCCCACTGTTTCTATGGTTACCTCCTTGTATTAACCCTTTCGCGAGCGACGGTTTACCGTAAAAATACACGCTACTTTGCTAACTTTTGTGGTTACTTCAGCTCTGTTAAGAATCCATTGTTATAAATAGCTCTCAATCAGTCCGCTGTGTGGCTGATTTGAAATGCTGTATTTGTATGTCAGTAGTAAAAGACCAAGTGCTATAATGTCAGAATCCTGTAAATGTCCTAATACTCTTGCTTTGCTCATCTTTAAGGAATGGGTCCATATTTTACCAACGTGTTTAGATGGTCTTGGCTGTCCTGCCGCCTTTGGTGTTCCCAGAGGGAGGAAAACCGCAATGATGAGAGGCTAATGAGTGTTGGCCATGCAAAGACTTCCTCACATTGTCGAGCACGGGCGCTGTTGCGCCAGACAGCACTAAGAGGACAAAATAACACAGGGATAAAACTACAGCAGAATAGTTGAGATTTACAGAGCTTTGCCGCGGTGAGTCCAATGCTGATTATCTAAATTGATCATCGTTACTAAAAATATGCACGACTGACAAGGTGTGGTGATGTCTGGAGAGCCGGGATTAGGTTATTTAAAGAACTTGTAAGGTTTAATGTGTCATCTCAATTTTAAAGCAAACAACACGTAATAATGTCACAATTAAGCATAGTGAGATTAACAGTGTCTACATCATTTAATAGCTACCACGGGGTTTGGACATTAAATGTTGTTATTTTTTTTAAGTAGGCCTACCTTGGAGTATAGCACGTACAACAAAACATAAACCTTACAAAATAAATAAATAAATAAATATATACATGTATGTATATATATATATATATATATATATATATATACCATACACAGATACACAACTAAGTTTCAACCATGACATTAAGACCTTTATTTTTAAGAGCGTAACATAGATTCTTTTTGTAAGGGCAGTAACATTGTAAATGCAATCCACATATTTAAGCTCAAATTTACAATACTCATGATATCTCTGATGGACTTAATGTCTTTTAAAGCATTTTAAACATTACCTTACACTGTAAAAAATGATCGTGATTTTAATAGCTAGTAAAAGACTGTAAAAATGCTACAGTAAAAAAATGTAAATTGGTTAACAATAAATTTCCTATAAACGGTGAATAACTGTGATTACATTTAATGCAATTTTACAGTAAATTACTGTTAAAATTAAGGTTTTTGGAAGTGAAAAAATAAGTTATTTATTTATCAAGTTAAGTATAATTTACAGTGGAAAACCCGTAAATTGACATTCAATTCCCTGCATGACACTTCACATTTGATGTTTTCTCATTGAAAAAAAACGTTTCTTCTTATCAGTTGTGTATACATTAGGGTTTTATCTTACATCTAATGTTGTTAAATTAATGTTCATTGCATTATTTCAGTAGCCTATCATGTGTGTTATGATGCTGTTTGGTATTTGTGTGAATGACACTGTGCACCTTCTATAAGTATTTCCCTTCTCAGCTTGAGGAAAAGCTGTGATGAACTTTGATTCATCATGTGTCTTTCTCATCACCACCTGTTTTTGGTGGTTATCGGTGTATTACAATGGTACAAAACACATATTAGTACTTCAATACGTTGGTATATTAACATTATATAAGTAAATGAAATACGTCTTTTTACTGTGAATTTAAGTTAAGTCTGTAAAACCTAAAATGTTGCCTTTTTTTTTTTACGGCAACCACAGCTCCCGGTAGCCTATTTTACTGTAAATGTTACCGATATATATACCGATATATATATATATTTTTTTACAGTGTAGGATTTACTATTGCAGCTAAATAATTTTGTAGCCTATACAATCGAATCAACAACTGGCTTTAAATATTTCACTAAGGCGTGTCAGAGGGGCGTTATATAACTTCAAAACGAATACATAACTTAAAAAACGTGTCAAATAACTTTCTGGGAAAAAAAATCTATTTCAAAATAACTCTTTGTTAATTCATGCTCTTCACTGTAGCATAAAATTCGAAGTTCGCCTAAATAAAAAAGGCCTATTAGGCCTATATTAAAAATTTTGGGTTTCTGCTTAAGTTTTGCCTTTGAAATCTAGCACTGACCAAGATACTGTGCGTCAGGTAACAACTAAACAAAGATTATGGAACACCGGTGAGCTCCATGTGAGGTGTATGCGCCCGCAGAACGGGCACTGTGCAAGAGTACAGTGTTTTTGCATGTGACAACTCAGCGATGTGTCAACCGCAGTCGTGCTTTTGCTACAAGTCGCGGGACTCGAGCTATAAGTAGTGATGGGAAGTCCGGTTCTTTTCCGCGAACCGGTTCTTTCGGACAGTTCGTTTCAATGAACCGGTTCAAAAAAACGGTTCATCGGTTCTATACTTGGCTAACATGCTTTTCGTCCTCAATCAGTCCGCAAAAAAATCGTCCAAAAAATTACACGCATGCGCAGTATCATCAGCTCATCGGTTCTCAAATCGGACGTGTTCGAAAGAAACGGTTCTCGGTTGAGTGTACCGGTGATCCGAAAACTGATGCAACCAGTTCTTGACTCGGG